>NC_089584.1:94297252-94510691 GCF_019320115.1 Miscanthus floridulus | reverse complement strand
GGCTATATTGCCAAAACGCCTAGGAAAACGCCTAGGAGCGCCTAGGACCGAGTACTCCCGACTAGGCGCTAGGCAATGGATCAGCGCCTAGATTTCGCCTAGCGCCTAGCTGAACTTTGCTTGTAACGATTTATGTTTACACTCATCTTTGTGCAACTAAGTCTATGTTGAGAAAGTTGTTGTAGATACATGCACACAAGAGGTTGCAAAGGAGAATGAGCAACTCAAGCAAGAAGTAGCTCGTCTCACCAAGGACTTGACTCAAGTGAAAGGCAAGGCGAAGCAAGCCCAACTTCATCAAGATAACACCGTCAAGTGAGTGAAGAAGCTTGATGAAGGACAAACCGTGGTTTGCTACGCGTGCCACAAGGAAGGTCACAAGTCCTATGAGTGCAAGGTGAAGAATGGGGGAGGAGAAAAAGAAGAAAAAAGCAAACAAGCAAGCTCTCCAACACCTACACCAACAAGATGGACAAGAAGACCTCCATACCATACTTGTTAAAGAGAAGAAAAATGACAAGGTGATGGCCATCAAGGTGAACAAGCAAGCCAACAATGGAATCAAACGCTTTTGGGTGCCAAAGAAAATCATTTCCAACATGATGAGCACCAAGAAGGTTTGGATCCCGAAAGGAAAGTGAGAAGTCCAATGGACATCGGGGAATTTGAAGACTTGGCAAAACATAGGTGCATTTCATGGGGTGCATCATGATGGACAAAATCATTGTCAAGTGGGTTAGTGAATACTATAGACCTAAATTTCCCTTCCCATGTTAGGTAACTAGATTAAATTTCCTTCAAGTAGTATCAATTAGCGTAGGTGCTTTGCGAAGTGCTTAGGTTGATTAGACCACCGCTTATGCGCTTGCTCTAGGTTTAGGCCTAGTGTTTAGTGAGGTTTGCATACCTCTTACTACTCGGTGCTTGTGTGCACCATTGTTGTACAACGAAGGGGCTTGTAGTCTTGCGAGATCACACCAACCGCGTTTGTGGTGTGGCCGCCACCGTGTACCGGAGGGAACAAGGCCCATGGCGTTTCGCCTGGAAGCTTGATAGTGAAGACAGCGGGGAGCATCTGGGAGAGGCTTGCCGAAAGACACGTCAGAGACCCACTTGCGCGTGGGGACGGGCCGAGGCTATCCACGAAGTTACCCGACCGGAAGCTTGGCCCTTGCAAGGGATTCCTTGCGAGGGGCTCCAACGAGAACTAGGGGAAAGCTTGCGCGCTTCTCGATACCTCGGTAAAAATACCGGAGTTGTCGACGGGAGTTTGCATATCTCTACCTTGCTCTTTAGCTTTCGCATTTACATTGATTGCATTACTCCTTTTGCGGTAGAGATATCAACACACTAGCAAAACCGTAGTTGCACATTTAGATAGTTTTTCTTTTGCATATATTTTGCTAAGGTTAGAAAAAGAGGTCATAATTTAGAGATAGATTTTTAAGTTGCCTAATTCACCCCCCCCCCTCTTAGGCGTCACGGTCCCCTTCAGGATGGATGCAAGCTCAATGGCGGTGGAGATGCGGAGGCAGGAAACCTAAGTGTTGGCGGCGGTGGTGTGGCTACGGAGGTAAGGATGCAGGCGTGCGTATGAAACACGGAGGATAACCCTTTGGTTTTATAGGGACGATGGGTGCGAGGAAACCAATCGCCCGCCTAGATCTCCGTGCCTGCCACGACCTGTCACCACGTCTTGTCATGGAGCGTGCGCACGCAACCTATGGTCGTCCCCTCGAAAGACGCGCCGGACGTTTTGCCTCCCCAAACGGGCCACGACCCGTCACAGGTAAGAGGGATACGGAGCTGAAAACGCTCCTACGACCCGTCTAGGCCCAGGAGTTCGAATGTTGGCCCACCGACGGGTTCGACAACCGCTCCAAGCACCTTTAGAGTGAGGGTTGGAAAAGGGATGGGGCCGCTAGCGGCCAGTACCCGAGCGCACGAGCGCCGCGGGCATCCCGACCCACGTTCGAGTCTCGACCGGATATGATCCATGGTTTTTCCTCGAAGAAAGGCAGAGAGCCCTCGGGACCAGTCGAACGGACCCAAGAACTATATGAATTGACCGCTGAGAATCTAGAGTCGATCACTACTTGACCCAAGCCGGGCCCCCGCGAACGGGATGCCGAGGCCCCACTCGGATATGCCCGTTAGCGAGCTCACTGAGCGCGACACTCGAGCTATCGAGGCAAGTGACGTTAGCTCAACCCCTCCGGTTGCGAAAACCGCGGACGGGGTGACAATCACAAAGACGAGCCGACCCTCTACCAGACCCCGCTACGGGCGGAGGCTCGAGGAAAGTTAGACTCGCAAGGAGACTGAACGCGCGATCGCAGAACGACAGACCCCCGTAGGGGTCGGAATCAGGAAAGACCTTTTCCGACCCACCAAATCTCACGGCTATACCTCCGAGGTGTCCGATCATGATGAAAGGCAACTGTCGTCCTACCAGGACACGCCGCGGGCTACAAAAAGAAGGCCAAGGCCATCAGAGTCCTCCCGTCCGGAAAAGCCTCTAAAGGAGTATTCTACTCCACCGCAGGCTCGGGGGCTACTGTCGGGTATCGATATTAGCGATACCCAAAGCAAGGGAGTTAGCGCCCATGCTGACTTCCCCGAACAGAGCAAGACGTATTAACATGTCTCGTCCAACCCCTTGGGTACAGACTCCGTCTCGCCCAACCCCAAGGACGCAGTTTCCATCTCGCCCTACCCTGAGGCTGCGAGGGTCTCGCCCAAGGCCGCGTGTTTCATCTCGCCCGACCCTGAGGCCGCGGGCTCCGTCTTGCCGACCCTTGAATGCGTGATCCGTCTCGTCCGACCCCCAAGGGTTGCGGGCTCCGTCTCGCCCAACCCCGAGCTGCGAGGTCCGTCTCGCCTGACCCTTAGGTGCGTGCTCCGTCTCGTCCAACCCCCAAGGGTCGCGGGCTCTGTCTCGCCCGACGGGGACCTATATCGCCGCCAACCACTCCACGTCCAGGCATATGGGCCTGGGTCAAAACTCTGACACCAGGGAAGAGATGGGCACGACTCAATGTAACCCGAGGCCATGACGGGCCATACCTGAGGATTCACATCAAGAACAACGTCGGGCGTACCGGTGCTGTTCCGCCTAACCCTCGTACGAATGCTGACAGGCGCGTCAGTTCACCACGACGTCCGCCGGGACAGGATGGAACACCATGACCGACAGATGACGCCTGCGCATGGCGCTAGTGACGGACAGGGCCGCGACGTGGAGCTGTCCCTGTTGACATATACAGGATCGGCGAGACCCGCTAGAAGGAGAAGGAACCGATGATCCTAGAAGCCTTCCTCTCTCGTTCTTCTCCTTTCCCACCACTGTAACCCACGCTTTCCCTTGGCCTATAAAAGGAAAAGCAAGACGCCCCATGAGAGGCATCCAGATCCGCACAAGACTGAACCACGAGATAAAAACACAAGAGCACGACACAAGCACATGGCTGAGCGGCGATCAAGCTCTCAGCACCCGTTTATTCCTTTCACCAGAGACTTGAGATCATTTCCCTCTCTCGCCTGTTTATAACCCCTACTGCAAACCAAGTGCCGATAACATGAGCAGCAGCAAACTGGACGTGTAGGGGCGTTCCGCCCGAACCAGTATAAACCCTTGTGTCCTCCGAGCACACCATCCGAGCCAGACGCGCAAATACAAATTTACTCGTCGGTGGTCCGAAAACACCCGACACATAGCATCGTGTATTCTTCCAACACGTTAAAGCTACTAACAATCATAAGTACGTGTTCGCATATGGCCAAGTAAATGCAAATGCAATCACCAAAACTCAAATCATAGTGAACAGAACCGACAATCCACATGGTAACATGTGAGCCTTGAAGTGCAATATAATTTGGGGATTGCATTAAGTCGAGACAGGTGCATGTGTCAATAAAGAGAAACAACCCAACTCAATGTTCACCAAACGACAATAGCATAACCTTTGATAGTAGAAACATCAAACCTCTGTCAAGAGGCCCATGACTGTAGATAGCTAGCCAAGGTAACCTTATTCAAGGTCTAAAGAGACCTCTTCAGATTGTGACCACTGCCTTCACACAGCAGCAGAGTCACCACTCTTCTCAGCGTCTCCCTCTGCGGCTGCAGTTGTTCCAGTAGCCTCCGCTTCTGCAGCAGCATCCATTTCCTGTGCAGTAGCGTCGACATCCTCGGAAAAGGGACGCACCTGCTCTTCCTCAGGAAGTGGTTCCTCAACATAGTCATTTTCAAAAGCATCATTTGGCACTTCATAAAGCCGGACCTGCGGCTTCACTGGGTCCTTCACAAGCACATACTTTCCCTCTCCAAGCTTCATGCATACATCAACAATGGACTTCACAATCCCCCACATATTCGCAGTGTTGAGATTGATCTGTGCAGCAAAATCCCTTGGCTTGTACCCAATCACACTGAGAATGGAATGGTTGTAGTGATCGCGGGGGTGCAGCCGTGACACATAACCCAACTTCATCATGTCTGCACCGGCGAGTAGTGCCTGGGCAGTCCAGCGTGCAAGCTTGTTGGCATTGTTCTTGAGCTCAGTGGCAAGCACAGCACCCCGCTGGGTCTCAAGCTTCTTCCTCCAGTCAACACCAGTGACCTTGGGATCAAACTCATTAAGGGCGTTGAGTGTAAGGAACTGACGCTCACCGCGGGGATCAATATTCACAGCATGAACCTCGCAGCGAGCAACCAAGCTTGTCTCATCATCAAGCTTCCAGCGGCGGTAGCGATAAGCAACAGAAGCAGCCTCCTCCCCCTCAGTGGCAAACGGGTTAGGCTCATCGAAAGTGACCTTCTCACCATTGCGGAGCAGCACCTGCTGCGAGAAGTTCTGATTGACATATGTGGCCTCAACTGCCAGTGAATGCGCGGAGTTGATGTCTTCCTTGGCCTCAGGGAGCGGCTCCTGGGCGGTTTCGTTGACGGTGAGAAGATCAAGCTGAGAGCCATCACGCTTGTCGAAGAACAACTTGTTGCCAACACGCTGAATGACGATGTCCCAGGACTGGATGCTACGGGGCGCACACATGAGTGCGGCCAGGATGGTGTCAGTGGCGAAGACCGTGGCCGTGTCATTCTCGGCAAGGCGGCGGATAACGGGGTCGTCGGTGGTGGTGACCTTGAAGAAGTTCCGCGACTTGAAGCGCTCGAGGCGACGCTCCGCCCTGGGGGTGACGCGGTCGTAGGTCCGGTCGTAGAACTCGACTGCGCCACAGACTAGGAGATCCTCGGGCTGGTCGGCGACGGCGAAGGAGAGCTTGGAGAAGGAGGAGAAAGGGATCTGCTCCTTCACCGACCACTCGGGCTGGATGTCAACGGACGGCTTGGCGGACGAGGAGGAGGGCCCGCCGCGGTTGAACTGGTGGTGCGTGCGGCGGTTCTGCTGCCAGTGGCGGTCGCGGCGGGCGCGCTCCTTCTCGGCCTCGCGACGCCGAGCCTCGACCTCCTCGTCGCGGCGCTGCGGGAGCTGGGGCCGCTGCTGGAAGCGCCAGCGGGGGCCGAACCGCGGGTGCCGCGGCGGCGGCTTGCCGTCGACGAGGCGGAAGGACGAGTCGTCCGCGGACGCGAGCCCGATGGAGTCCTCGAGCCCCGCGAAGTCGAAGACGGCGTCCCGAGCGGCGGCAAACGCCGCGGGGCCCGGCGGGTTGCGGGTCCAGTCGGCGATGCGGCCCAGCTTGTCGGAGCGGGAGAAGGGGGCGAAGGGGACAGACGAGGAGCCACCGCCGAGGGAGAGCGGCGCGGCGGCGGCCTCCGGTGGACCCCACCCGTCGGGGTTGTAGGGGACGAAGCCCACGTCGAAGCCCATCTTGGGCGGCGCGGCGGCGGATGGGTGGTGGTGTTAGGGCTTGGTCAGATCAGGTTGGGTGTAGCCGTGTAGGAAAAGAGAAAATGGCAATTTTGCCATCATCAGCTTTCGCCCTTGCAAATTGATTCGCTACAATGCCATTATCAAACTGGGTACCATGCTCCAATGCCTTTGGCTGATTTCTTAAAAAAATCAATCATTTTTAATTCCCATCAAATTTGCATTCCCGTTATTTCCCTGCTGAAACCGATCCCTTATCCCTTTCGTCCATCTCTTCCTGGCATCGGTCACGCACTCACGCACGGGACCGAAGGCCGCTCGTTTGTCACCGCCGCTGGCAACCGACGCCAGCCCACCTCCGTGGCCGCCTGAAGCCGGCTAGCTGCCCCGGCGCCCTGGCCGATGCCAGCGCACCTCCGCGGCCGGCCACAGCTAGCCAGCCGCGCGACCGCTGCTCTGCGACAACCCGGAGACGTCTTCCCTTCGGCTGCTGCTCTGCGACGGCGAGTCGACGTCCACGGCGCCGGCGACCTGCGACTTCCGGTAGGGATGGGGGATGACTAGGCGGCATTGATGCGACCAAACTCGCCGTTTCCGGTCCGCTGGCTCTGGCGGCGGCTCCCTAGGGCTTGCAGGAACGAGAGCGTGCGGGGAGGCGGGCTGCTGCGGCCGCGGCGGGCTGGCGTAGTGCCGATCGCGGCGGTGGGCGAGCGTTGGGGTGGGCGCGGCGGCCGCCTGGAGTTGTGCCGGCGGTGGGCGAGATGCCTTCTCGTGCCGTCGTCTCTGATCCGTGCGTGAATGGGAAGAAAGAAAGAACGAAGGGATAAAGGGTAAAACAGGAATGCAAATTTGATGGGAATAAAAAAGTGATTAAATTTTGGAAGAAATCAACGAAAGGGCATTTCAACAGGTGTACCCGATTTAATAACGGTATTACAGCGAATTTTTTTTGCGGATGGCAAACGAGCGAAACTCAACTGGCAAAATTACCATTTTCTCGTAGGAAAATGCTAGGCGGCGACGCGAGGGGTCGAAAAGGAAGAACTAGGGTATGGCGTGCAGGACGAGATCGTGACTTCACGCACGGGCCAAGGCAACCATACGCATGAAGCCCACTTAAGCCCGCAGTGCCAAATTCGGCCCAAAAAGATTGCATCCATATAAACCCAAGATCAAAGATGAAATATTCCCTATCACTGAATTAAATCCTAGAAAATTTGTAGTATAGTCATCTTAAAAGTTTTTTTATTGATATTAAACCCATGTAGACAGATATGTTACACGAGCAGAGAAAATCATGAGTGGAAGTGTAGTAAGAAGAAGAAAGCGCTATTCAAGATCTCAAACCGTCTATAGGCCTTGTTCGCTGGTCTGAAACTTGGCTGAAACTGCCGGAAAAATACTGTTCCGGCTGAATTGTTGTGAGAGAAAAATACTGTTCCGGCTAAAAAAAGAAGTCGAATATGAGGTAAGCCGAACAGGGCCATAGTTGTGCAGGTGAGCAGTGAGCTGCCGCAAGCAACTTCAGCCAAATGCTTGCACTGGAATTATCGTTAGGCGACTATCCGTGGGATAAGAGTGCACTCGCGGATGTCTGAATGTTGTATATGACTATGTGTGCATATATAATCGATGGAAAAAGCACCAAAATCTTGAATACCAACACGAACCGGACGAGTGGAATACCAACTCGTGAGCTGATGAGAAATGTTAATACATCAAGGTGATTTCATCACCTAAACTAATCACGATGCAATATCCCAAGGAGCTAAGTGACGTTTCTTTTCACTTGCAGGTGCAGTATTAAAACTGTCACCATCAAATGTTCACTACAGGTATCTGAAAAGACTGAATAACTGAATGAATGTCCATCCTGGTTTCGTGTACCCGGGAAAGATGAATAGCTGGATATGACACATATCATGCGTAGTTTAAATTGCAGAAAGGTCCAATTGATTCTGTAGCGCTCAAAACTTTTGCATGTTTTATTCCAAATTGATCACACAAGAAACAGATGAACATAGCTAAGGGCAATCCTTTCTTCTCCGCAGACAATCCAATACGATCAAACCTGATGCAGCTCAACCAAAACTTTCAGCGAACACTGCCAAGATGTCCGAGTCAGTAGATTAATCACAAAAGAAATGTTTGTTTGTTTGTTTGTAAATTTTCGAGTGTTCTCTGCAGAGTGCAGACTGAGTTTTTCATGTTAGCTGCTGCAATGTGCCTTGAGCTTGAGCTGGATCAGAACACCAACATAAGGCTGGTAACTGTCATGCAGATGATGCTAGACGTGGCAATTATCGATTCACGGTCAAAGGCCTTCCTGAAGCATCTCACCCTGGTGAAATGTTGGAACATGAGATAACCCGCTATTGCCGCGGACAGTATTGCTGCACCTTGAGACTTTCTGTAGTTCAAATATAAGATCTGTACGTGAAAAATAAACCTAGTAGATAGTTAGATATGCAATTGAACTGGTAGGCTAGAGTTTGTCCATTAAAAGCAATTGTAGCGGCCATGGCCAATGGATGAAAGAGACGGCATAATGCATAAAAACACAGGAAAATACAGAGGCGTCCTACACATCACAACTTCTTCTTTTAGCAAGAAGTGACACTAACTCTAGTATATTATCGAACACCTTATATGTACTTTTAAAACAGGCAGAATGTTTGGTACCTCAAGTTCATAATAAATTGGTAAGGAGCGCTTGTAACAAGCAGCACTGTTGATAAAGGAAGTTCCAGTTCACCTGTAATATAAGATGCAGGCACAGAGATGTAAGATCTCAACATTCGTTTAGTTAATCGAAACTGAATTTAGACCAGTCAATTCTAAATACCGCTGGGCCAGCTAAAGAAAGCAAATGGTAATGTTAGGAGAAAGATGGCTCATCGAATTGTCTTATTCAGGAGAGAAAGCACACAATTGACACGAGCTTTCTTGTTACTCTACCTGGAATGAAGTATAGCAAACGCAGAAGAAGACCAAGAAAAGCAGTCCACCGACCGTAATCATTCCTAAACGTGGACGGTGATGTCAGAAGCTAAGTACAGCTCGAGTTATAAGTGTCAATAATGTGATCTTTTTTTCCCAAAAGTGGTAAAAAGAAAGTAAAAGTAAAATATTTTCCTTTTTCCCAGATGCTGACACCTTACCTCAACCATAAGACTACACTAGAAGGTGCTTGTAGAGCAAAGAGAGGCACAAGTAAAGGTTTCCGTATGGTTGTTCGTGTAGCAAGCATCAATGTTCTGTAGAGAACAAACATTACACATTTGATTTGAGGCTTCAGAGTACCAGAACAAGAAGTGGTGTACGTAATTAGGGTAATAGCATATCGCTGTGGTGGTTGAGATGATCTGAAGTACTTGAAGACTAATAATACCGCTAATAAGGAACGTCATATACATGTTCAATTCTGAAATCCGAACTAAGCAAGAACAACAAGAAACGAGGGACCGGGAGCATCTAAGTATGGCAAAGTGGCCACTCACGTGGCGGCCGTGACGGAGATCAACTGCATCGTCTTGGCGGAGAGGTGCGCCGACGTGCAGCATGCGATCGCGTTGTCGCCCAGGCGCCAGCACCACGGCATGATGGCGGACGACGACCTCAGCGAAGCCATTGCGCATCTCTCATCACCCCTCAGCACGGAGCAGTTCGCTCCCATCGATCAGAGGAAGCGCCCAGGTGTCGCAGATGCAGCCGGCTGGGGACCGTGTCCACAAGAACACCGCAAAATTCGATTTGTTTTAAGCTGTCTCGTATAAGCGTCGCTTTCACCGCCTACTCGGAACGCGCAACCGAGAACAATGCGCACGGCCGGCAGCCGGCAGGACAGAGAGCGACGCAAAGCGGGCGTGGAACCTGGCCTGAGCGCGAGCGGCCGTGACGCGGCCGGGCGCCATGTTGTTCATTGAACTGCATTGCATTGCTTCCACCGTCCGGGATTTGGCTTCGGCAGATGTCTGGCGAGACGAGGGACTTTGCCACCGGTGCGCAGCTGCGGTCCCGCGGTGTAGGACGTTCATGCAGTCACGCTTAGCTCCTCGCTGCCTCGCACGCTGGCTCATCCGAGTACCCGACACGGACAGCCGGACAGGTAGTAAGGCGATGCAGGTTTTATAGGTTTTATGCACGTTAAATATGGTGCCACGTCAATAGAAACAGACCTTTTGCATGTATCGAGAAAAGAGAAGGGAAACGTTTCATATGGACGAAACGAGTGAGCGGCGTTTCCAAAACGTTGGAAACCACGTGAAACGCGCACTAAGAGCCTCGGTACGTTTCATGCCGTGCGACTTGTCCTTCTTCCTCCGAGCCGGGCCTCTCCTCGCCGCTGCCGGAGGGGAAGTGTTATGAACTGGCTAACCTAACTGGTACTGGAATCTGAATTTGGACTGGGAACAGCAAGAACGGGAATGGGATGAGACGAACACGGCCGGATTCCATGAGATTTCCGGATTCTCTTTGGGGAACGTTTACAGAGTTTCCGTCTTGTTCAAGAAGACAACGCGCGGCTCCAGCTTATACTGCGCTGGTCTGGCACACTGACCTGTGGCCTGCTAGCGCTATCTCACTACACCGACAACCCACACGGGAAGGCCCAAACGGTACACCGGCCCAGCCTGTGACGGCCCACCCCAAGTCTATAACACTCCCCCCTTCTTACACACAGCTTGTCCTCAAGCTGAGAACTCTGGGTACTGCTTCGACAGCACTCCCACATCTTCCCAGGTTGCCATTGCCTTCGGCAATCCTTGCCACTGGATAAGCTTCTGATGCACAACCGACGATCCCCTGATAATGGTGCGGTCTTGAAGACTCTTCTGTGGAACCAGAGCTTGCATGGGATCAGTGCATACCGTGGATAAGTCTGAACTCACCAATGTAGTAGGAGGCAGATGCTTCTTCAGTTGAGATACATGTACCACGGGATGGATTCTGGCTTCTGCTGGGAGATCCAATTTGTAAGCTACCGTACCAATGCGTTCCAGTATTTTGAAGGGGCCATAGAACCGAAAGGATAGCTTCTGATGGTTCCTGGATGCAATAGATGATTGAACATATGGTTGAAGTTTTAAGAACACTGAGTCTCCCTCTTCAAATTCCCTTTTAGTTCTATTCTTATCCGCTTGAACTTTCATCCTCTGCTATGCTCTGATTAGCTGTTGTTTGATCAACTGAGACAACAGCTCCCTTTCTTTTAACCACTTAACACAACTGAAGATTGGCAATGCCCAACTGCCTTGGTGAGTAGCCATATAAGACCTCAAATGGAGATTTACCAAGTGTTGTATGGGTAGTAGTGTTATACCAAAACTCAGCAACTGAAATTCACTTGCTCCATTGTTTCGGACAAGAATGTACAGTGCACCTTAGGAATGCTTCGAGGCTTTGATTCAATCTTTCAGTTTGGCCATCGGTTTGTGGGTGATAGGCCGAGCTCATCATCAGCTTAGTGTCAGATAAGCAAAATAGTTCTTGCCATACTGCACTTGTGAATATTCTATCTCTATCTGAGATGATGGCCTTAGGTAGTCCATGCAGCTTATATACATTACTCATAAAGAGCTGAGCAATTTGCAGAGCTATAAATGAATGTGTGAGAGGGATAAAGTGACCATACTTTGTAAACTTGTCAACCACAACCAGTAATGCATTGTGGCGGTCAGAGGTTGGAAGACCTTCGATGAAGTCTAGACAGACAACTTCCCAGGCTTGTGAAGGAACTGGTAATGGTTGTAGCAGTCCAGGAGACTTGATTCTCTCAGTCTTTGCCTGTTGACAAATTTGACAGTGCTGTACAAATGCAGTTACCATTTGCTTCATTCCAGGCCAAGCAAATAAATGTTTGACCCTTGCATAGGTTGTAGCAATTCCAGAATGACCACCAATACCACTGTCATGTAATGCTGTCAAAATATGTTGCTGGGCAGTAGGGTTATTGCCTACCCACACTCTTCCCTGATATCTGATTACCCCCATCATGTAGAGAATAGCCCTTTTGATTCTCTGAACTCACTGCCAGTTCAGTTAGAAGTTGTTTCGCAGTAGGATCATCCTCATAGCCTTCTTTTAACTTTTGTATCCATGTTGGTACACACTCAGATATAGCATTGAGGTCCTGGGACCAGTCATATCTGGATAGGGCATCGGCAACAGCATTAGATGTACCCTTCTTGTACTGAATTGTATACTGCAGATCCATTAACTTGAGCAATGCTTTGAGTTGCAGCTTGGTAGACACCCTTTGATCAGTCAAATACTACAGGCTCTTGTGATTTGTCCTTATTATGAATTGTTGATGTTGCAAATATGATCTCCACTTTTCAATTGCAAGTAAGATGGCCAGACACTCTTTCTCATAAACTGACAAAGCTTGATTCCTCGGCCCCAATGGCTTACTGAGATAAGCAATTGGGTGGTTGTCCTGCATAAGCACTGCCCCAATGCCCTGATCACTAGCATCAGTTTCCACCACAAATTGCTTAGAAAAATTTGGAAGAGTCAACACAGGGGCTTCTATGAGGCAATTCTTGAGTAACTGAAATGCTGCTTCCACACTTGGTGTCCAGAGAAACTGAGTATCCTTCCTTAATAGATCAGTGAGTGGCTTAGTGATCATGGCATAATGTTTGATGAACTTTCTATAATATCCAGTCAGACCCAGAAATCCTCTAAGTTGTTTGATATTGGTTGGAGAGGGCCACTGCTGAACAACTTGTATTTTGGTAGGATCTGTAGCTACTCCATTACCTAATATGACATGTCCCAAATATTCCACTTTGTTAGCAGCAAAGGAACACTTAGATTTCTTAATGAAGAACTGGTGTTGCTGCAGAATTTGAAACACTAACTGCAGTAATTCCACATGTTGCTCCAAAGTTGCAGAGTATACCAATATGTCATCCATGAAGACTAAGACCCCTTTTCTCAAGAGAGCAGCAAAGATTGTGTTCATAAAGCTCTAAAATGTGGCTAGGGCATTAGTGAGGCCAAAAGGCTGACCAAGAATTCAAACAAGCCACTGTGTGTTCTAAAGGCTGTCTTATACTCTTCTCCTGCTGCCATACAAATCTGATGATAACCAGATCAAAAATCCAACTTTGTGAACCATTTAGCTCCTGCCAACTCATCTAACAACTCATCCACCACTGGCATTGGCTGCTTATTCTTCATAGTGATAACATTTAGTTGTCTGTAATCTACACAGAAACGCCATGTACCATCTTTTTTCTTTACCAGCAGTACTAGTGAAGCAAAAGAACTTTCACTGGGTCTGATCACTCCCTGTTGTAGCATTTGCTTTAGCTGATTCTCAATTTCTATTTTCTGAATTGGAGAGTACCGGTATGGTCTCACTTTCACTGGTTGAGCCCCTGGTATCGGTGGGATTATATGATCAGCACTTCTTCTTGGTGGCAGTGTCCTAGGTTCATCAAACAAATGATCATATTCATGTAGCAGAGAGGAGATGGTTTCTGGAAGCTGAGTTGCATGGTCTACTGAGTCCACAACACAAATAGATGGAACTTCCATTCTGATACTAGGAAGAACCATCTGAATGCAGTGAGAGACTGCTCCTCTTCTCATTATTCCTGACAGCTTCACTGAAGAGATAGGGCGACAGGTAGCAGTATCATCAATCACTCCTTGCAAGGGTATCTTTTGATCTCTCATGGTCAGCATCATCTGCTTTATTTTATAGTCCACCCAAATGGGGCTATGATCCTCTAACCAATCCTCTCCTAGTATCAAGTCATAGCACTTCAATGGAAGAACCTTAGCATCTAAAGTGAAAGTGTGTCCTTGAATAAACCATTTGAGATGAGGAATTCTCTGATTACATAACATCTGACTGCCATCTGTAGCTCTGAATGTAGTAGTTTCACACTGCACTGTACTCAGCTGTAGTTGGTTGACCAGATTGTCACTCACAAAGGTCCCAATACTCCCAGAGTCAACCAATACAAGTACTGAATGCTTGCCAATTCTTGCTAGAAGCTTTAGTGTTTGGCATGGAGCTTTATTGTTTGTGGGTTCAGTCTGAATAGTTAAAACTGCCTGCTTGAAAGCTCTAGTTTGGTTTTGGTGAATTGATGAAACCCTAAGTGCTAACCTAGTTTATCAAGTGATCATGACATAGGTAGCACACTTCAAGTAGAAGAAGCTAATGAAGATCATAGCATGACAATGGTGATGGCATGGCGATGATCAAGGGCTTAAACTTGAAATGAAGAAAGAGAAAAACAAAAAGCTCAAGGCAAAGGTATAAACCATAGGAGCTATTCTGTTTTGGTGATCAAGACACTTAGAGAGTGTGATCACATTTAGGTTTGATAGCCGTACTATTAAGAGGGTTGAAACTCGTATCGGAATGCGGTTATCAAAGTGTCACTAGATGCTCTAACTCATTGCATATGCATTTAGGATCTAGTGGAGTGCTAACACCCTTGATAATATTTGTGAAAATATACTAACACATGTGCAAGCTCGGCGGGATTCGGCGCTTTCGAGAAAATGAAATGCCTATTTTCTATTACGCCGGATGCAAATTCTTGGTGGTTGGCACATTGGAGCAAGGGTGGAGAAGATAAAAGTGTGAACAGAGCTGATGCTAGCGTCGGTCTAGTGACTGGACGCTGAATCCAGAAGCACCGAACGCTGACTGCCTGTGTCCGGTCGCGTTGACTGTCGGTACAGTGGCTATGGTTTACCACCGGACGCTGTCTGTGTCCGGTCGAGGTGGACCGGATGCGTCCGGTCGAAGAAAATCAGGTTTCGACCCTTACTGTACTCGACCGGACGCTGAGGTTCCAGCGTCCGGTCAGTTTTAACCGGATGCGTCCGGTCGAGGTCGGTACCTTACTGGAAACGACCGGACGCTGGGGGTTCAGCGTCCGGTTAGTTGAAGCTGCTGTGTCCGGTCAGCGTCATAACCGTTGGAATCTGACGAACAACGTTTGAAGGCGATGACACATGGCGTCCATCGGACGACCGGACGCTGAGGGCCAGCGTCCGGTCAGTATGACCGGAGCGTCCGGTCAGAGCGCGTTTTGCCCAGTGAAGAGGTATAACTGCTCTATTTGATTGGGGCTCTATTTATAGCCCCATGGCCAGCTCAAGGGAGCTCTCTTGCACATTTTCATTGACATAGCAACCTTGTGAGCCTAGCCAAAGGACTCCCACTCATCTACATCATAGATTCATCGTCATAGTGAGATTGGGAGTGATCCAAGTGCATTGCTTGAGTGATTGCATCTAGAGGCACTTAGTGATCGTGTTTCGCTGCGGATTTCGCTTGTTACTCTTGGTGGTTGCCGCCACCTAGACGGCTTGGAGCAGCGAGGATCATCAAGCGGAGGTGGTGATTGTCTCCGGCTCCGATCGTGGTGATTGTGAGGGGTTCTTGACCTTTCCCCGGCGGAGCGCCAAAAGGTACTCTAGTGGATTGCTCGTGGCTTGTGTGATCCTCATCTTGTGTTGGTTGTGCGGCACCCTATTGAGGGTTTGGCGTGTGAAGCCAATTAGCGTGTGAACCTCCAAGTGAGTGAATCACCACAACGAGGACTAGCTTGCCGGCAAGCAAGTGAACCTCGGTAAAAATCATTGTGTTCATCATTGATTCTGAGGTGATTGGTCATCATTGTTATTCATCTTCGTGATTGATTGGTTCATTCATCTACACGGCGGTATAACCCTCTTGATCACTCTCTTTACTTTACCGCAAACTAGTTGACAAGCTCTTTAGTATAGCTAGTTGTGAGAGCTTGCATGCTTGGTTGGTGTGGCTCTTTAGTTAGTCTTTGAGAGCATACTAACATAGGGTAGTGCCATTGCTCTTGTGTGAATTGACACTATCTAAACTAGAATTGTGGTAGGTGGCTTGCATTTTGAGTAGGCTAGCGCAACACTCGTTTCGCCTCATAATTGTCTAACCATTTGGTTAAGTGTTGTTGTAGAAATTTTTATTAGGCTATTCACCCCCCCTCTAGCCATTAGGACCTTTCACTGCTCCTCCTCAGGTAACTCCACATCGATTTTGCTATCCTCAGGCAATGCAACAATGTTCATAGCATCTAATAGCTCTTCTAGGACATGTAGTGACACATTTGCAGGGCACTTATGAGTAGGATTCCATTTCTCACCACATTTGAAACAGAGGCCATTCCGGCGTTTGAAAGCTCGTAGCATGGCTAACTTGTCTTCTGAATCCATTGTTGGCCCTTTGTGAATTGGTTTGACATGTTTGGCTTGCTTGGTCTTCTCCAACACCGAATTTGCTCGAGTTCCCCCTCTGGTGAAATCCCGCCCAGAGATTTTGGTATTGCGTTGCTCAAGTTCTTGCTCCTGAATCATAGCGAGGGTACTTGCTGTATCCACATCACGAGGCCGATGCAGTAAGATTGCTGACCTGATCTCATCCCAAAGACCACCCATGAATCGCGTGACGAAGAAGGTCTCGTCGAACGCTGGGTTGTACAAGAGTACACCGTGGGCAAGCTTGTCAAATTCTTCCTGATACTCCTGTACCGATGCAGTCTACCTTAGTGTGTCCAACTGACGGAGCATGATCTGGTACTGATCCTTATTGAACTTAGCCATCACCAACTCGCATAGCTGCTGCCAATCACCGATCCGCCCATGACGCTCCACGGTCTGCAACCAGGTTGTCACGGTGCCCTTGAAGTTGAGGGATGCGAAGCGCGTCTTCATCGCTTGATGGACAGCGTAGACCTCGAAGTAGCGCTCGCAATGATCCCACCATAAACGAGGGTTAGATCCATTGAATTTGGGGAATTCGATTTTAGGAAATGGCGGAGGATGATGCGATGAGTTATCAGACAATGGAACTTGTGAAACGGTTGCATTGTTCGTACCGTTGCCCTGGCGAGGTGGAGGAGCTCCTAAGAGTCCACCGCCATTGTCCCGGTGATGAGTTTGAGCGCCAGGCCCCATGGGCAAATCAACTCGTGGCGGCGTCGCACTTATGGAAGCGGCCGGGGCGAAGTTGAGGTCGAGACTCGGTGGAGAGGTCTACGGAAGAGGAGGTTGGTCGCGTAGGTTCCAATGCGGCGGCGGCGGTGGGGGAGGCGGTGGAGGCGAGTGGAACTCCAGCCTCGTGACGCGAGAAGCAGTCTCTTCGACCTGAGTCGCCATCGCAGACGACTGCTGAAGTAGCGTACCCAGGGACTCCTCCGCCATGGTCTGCCAAGCCTCAAGAGCGCTCAGCTTATCCAACGTCATCGTCAGCATCTCCTAAAAATCGGCGAACTGGGTCTCTATGGATTGCATAGTCTCCTTCAACTCTTCCACGGATGCGGCCATCTCGATCTGATACTTTGGTGGATTTCGTTTCTTCGGCGCCAGGATTTGGGAAAAAAAATTCTCCCCAAATCAACCGAGCTCTGATACCAATTGTTATGAACTAGCTAACCTAACTGGTACTGGAATCTGAATTTGGACTGGGAACAGCAAGAACGGGAATGGGATGAGACGAACACGGCCGGATTCCATGAGATTTCCGGATTCTGTTTGGGGAACGTTTACAGAGTTTTTGTCTTGTTCAAGAAGACAACGCGTGGCTCTAGCTTATACTGCGCTGGTCCGGCACACTGACCTGTGGCCTGCTAGCGCTATCTCACTACACTGACGACCCACACGGGAAGGCCCAAACGGTACACCGGCCCAGCCTGTGACAGCCCACCCCAAGTCCATAACAGGAAGGCGGGCTCCGCCTCCGCCAGCCGCGCGCTCCGTTGGCCGCAGGCGCTCCGCGCGCTCCGCCAGCCGCAGGCGCTTCGCCGCTCCGCCGTGCCGCGTCTTCATCCACGTCTTCAACCGCTCCCCCATGCCATGGGTGCGGGCGCGAGCACAAGCTCCGCCAGTCCGCCGTGGCCGCGAGCACGAGCTCCAGGCGCAGGCGACGTCTCCATGCGCCGGCGAGCTCCAGGCATGGGCTCCGCCGTGGGTGAAGTCTCTAGGCGTGGACCGCCACGGGTGAGGAAGCAGGCGGGGAAGGGAGGGAAAACAGGGAGATAGACACTGGTGGGACCCACGAAGGCTAAAGTAATCATGTGAAACTGTGCAATGAAACTATGCGCTGAGAGAGACCCGTTTTATGTCAAGTTTTAAGTCTTGAAAACTAGAAGATGAAACCTTTTATTGAAACTGGCCTAAATAACACTTGACGAGTGGCAAGACTATGGTAGAGTTTAAAGGTTTAATTTATCACCGATATAGGCATGGCTAGCGCCCGGACATCCGCGCAGCCCACCCTGTCTGCCTTCGTCCAGACCATGAGTGCACTCCGCCCCTATCTCTACGCCCGCTGGTCCTTCCTTGATCCACTCCTTTCTCTCCAACTCTCCACGCGGGTGACACATGGAAACCAGGATGAGCGCCCGGGGACGAGCATGCCCTGACATGCAACATCGTCGTCCACGGGCCCCCAACACCTTCGGCTGTCGGACCCTAGCGCCCCTGTCCGTCGCCCCCCCCCCCCCCGGTGCGCCGCGTGCCCTGTTCGTCGGCCCCGGGCTCGCCCCCGACCGCACAACATAAAATACTTGTAACATGAATGCAACATAAAAACTGAAAACAGATGAAATATTTGGAATATGCTCTTGCAACATGTGTGTGAAGCACATGAAACATCCAAAATAAAACACTTGCAACTTGCAACATGAAACCATTTGCTGCAACATAGGACTAAAATAACTGAAACATTTAAAACATATTGTAGATCAAAAACGATTGCAACATGAAACGGATGAAACATTTTGAACAAACGCCTACAATATGCCTCTAAAACACTTACAATATGTGTCACATCCCTCGATCTACTTTTATAACATGAAGCTAAAACAATTGCAACATACATCTGAAATGCCTGAAACACTTGAAACATACATATGCAACATAGGGGAGGGGAAAGGCCGAGCCGGCCGGTGGCAAGCCGCGTCGCGTGAGCACCACCAGCACCACCTGCGCTTGTGGGTGCTCTTGGCGGGCCGGGGAAGTACTGAGGTGCCAC
Source organism: Miscanthus floridulus (assembly GCF_019320115.1). NCBI lineage: Eukaryota > Viridiplantae > Streptophyta > Magnoliopsida > Poales > Poaceae > Miscanthus > Miscanthus floridulus. The sequence continues at coordinate 94,491,815 of NC_089584.1, read as the reverse complement.
GGCACATGTGCCCCAGCTACCATGGTGGGGTCAGTGGTGTGCGCGATGGTTATGGGAGACGGACGGACGGACGGCGAGGGAGCGAGCGGCACAAGTGTCTGGGACAGGCGCGCGGCGCGGCCGGTGATGGGGCGTGGGGCGGTGGGGCACGGCGCGGCAGCTGATGAGCACGCGGTGGGGGAAGAGGCGCGAACTAATAAGCGTCCACGCTACTGCGTCAAGTGCGGGGGCAGATAAGGATGAGTGAGTGGGGATTCGTTTTTCTGTTTTAAGAGAGATGGGGAGATGGGTATATGAGCTCGTAGCATGAGCGGGCTCACATTTTATGGTGGGCTCCGTTAGAGTCCAGACTGGGCTGCCCAGTCAAAATAATTGAGGGTTACATGTGCTTCAACAATTAAGAGAGAGACAGAGAGGTGGTGCATGCCCGAGGAGTCAAGGTCAATTTTGTAAAAAAAAAAGCTTAACCAAGTAGGAGTAGCTCCCAGAGCAAGCTAGTACGGCTACCCTAAGGCCTTCCACAGTGTGAGTGGAGCTTGAAACTGTAGAAGCTAGCCACGTTGTTGTGATGTCTGATCCAATTTCTAGTTGCAGTGTGGTGGTATCGCTAGTGGTGCCCAAAAGGACTGTTGCATGCTACTTTACAGCTAAAAGCTGCTGCACGCTCCCCTCCCTATTGCTGCTCTCTCTCTCTCTCTCTCCACAGCACAAATTGGCACCGGCGGCAACTAGTTGCGCCGCTCTCTATTTTTCTGGCATCGCTCGGAGTTGGATCCGCTCGCTGCAACGGAGAGAGTGACTCCAGAATCCTCTCTCTTCTTTTGGGCATCACTCAAGCGCACATTGTGGAGGGCCTAACCCTGAAGCTTTAGCTCAACTGGCACATAACCAATCCTGCGCTAAACTAAACGAAATGGGCATGTGACGAGGACGAGATCAACCTCAAGTTTAGGTTGAGGGCACCAAATAGGTTAGGCATGGGGCTGCTCAATGTGGTTATTCCTTGATCGTGTCCTCAATGAAATCCTCAGCAGGAAAACTCGCGCTTAGCTGACCAATGACCAAAGAGACAGGCTGTGTTGTATCGTCTGGAACTTATAAATCAAAATATTTCATACCCCAATTGCTCCTGTTTTACATTAAACACAACCATCAACTGTGACTGTGGAACGAAAACTTGAGAGCTGTTAATAATAGGATCTCATGTTTACTATTTTTTACGAGAACATGTCTAAGCACGTATTTCATTAGGAGGAGATCTCATGTTTACTTAATGCCTCAATGGCAGGATCTCGCATTAAAATGTTTACTAACATTCTGTTCTGAAATTAAAAGGTTCTGTTACTTTTTGCGCATCTCTGCAGAGTGCAGACTGCATTGTGAGGTAGCTCCTGTATAGCATTACGGTTGCAGCAAAAACAAGAAGCAGGACTTGGCGAACTTGAGCTAGCTAGATCAGAACAACAGCATCAGGCTGATAGTTGTCATGCATACGATGCACAGGGTGGCAAAGATGGCCACTCCGCTAAAGGCCTTCCTCAAGCTTCCGGCCCCGGTGAAGTGTTGAAACGCGAGATAAACCGCTATTGCCGAGGTCAGTATCGCACGGCCTTGAGACTCTCTGTACAAAGATTACACAAGGTATGTGAACAGATTATTTTCCCCCTTAAAAGATGTGTTGTTAAACTGGTACATAGGTAGTATGCTTCAGCTTATCCCTTGCAGGAATTGTAGGGAAATGAAATAGATGGCCAAATACTGAAGAGCACAAATTTAAAGAGGCCAAAGGTCTACAACTCATAAGCTCTTCTTTCATTATATATATATATATATATATAACTAGCATTGGTTCTTAGATAGGCAGACTGTATCTTACCTCAAGTTCATAACTTGGGAAAGGACGATGCAGATCGCAACTAGGAACGTCGTTGATATAGCACGGCGCCATTCGCCTGTAATAGTAAGATGCAGGCACAAACATTTGTGATTTTTGCATTTATTATTTCTTCCGCAGAATATAGCCTGCTAGCTTCTTGGCGCTGGAGTGGAAGAAAGTGAACAGCAAAACTACAGGAGAACAGATGATTTATTGAATTGTTTTCAACTAAGCTCCCATTTCTGTATAGAACAGAAATCACGTAGTAGTAATATTTTTTTACTGAAAAGCTAGAGACAGAGCATGGCTGGCATCACCATTCATATTACTCTACCTGTAGTCATGTACAGAAAGCGCATAAGAGGACCTACAAGAACAGCAATCCACATCCATCGACCATGATCTTGCCTTAAAATGTACACTATGTTAATGTCAGCAATTATGTACAGCTCCTCAATAGTAAGTATGTTCTTTCACGGGAAAAAATTGTAAAACTGAAACGCCTGTCTCGTTTGTGTGTGTTGGCATATATATAGGAATTTACCTGGCCCAGAAGGTGACGCCAGAAGGCGCTTGCAGAGCAACGAAAGGCACAAGGAGAGATTTGTCTACGGTTGTTCCTGCAGCAAGCATCAACCTACTGCGGCACAACAACAACAAAACAACTCACCCCTGTTCATCAGCAAGAGAAGAACAAGCTGTAAACAGTAAGAAACGGGAGGAGAGCAGGGGTACGACGGATGCTGCTGACTCACGCGGCGGCCGTGATGCAGATCCACCGCAGCGCGTCCGTGCACTGCTGCGCCGACGCGCAGCACAGGGCCACGCTCGCCAGGCGCCAGCACCGCCGGCTCCTGGCCCCGGGACACGGCGGCTTCCGCGCGGATGCTCCCCTCAACACGAAGAACCTCATCGCGGCGGCCATCGATCGGTGAAAAGGTATTACTGCAGACGCCAGCAGCAGGGCATATATACATCCACAAAAGAAGACTGCAACTCCTCTCGTTTCTTGACTCGTGATGTCATATTTCGGAACAGATAAATACGTTGGCGGTACGAACTATGCGGCACGCAGCAGCTCCCGTTGCCCACTCGACAGGCCAGCCAAGTGCACGAGGACGAGGCGTCTGATAATGTCGATTCGTCTTGTAGGCGTCAGACGAAAACAAAGTGCGCGGCCGGCAGGCAGAGAGCGATACGGATCGGGGATGTCCCCGGGAGGCGGCAGCCGGACCGAGATGCTTCCTGACCGTGCTGGGCTCTCTGGTTGTGTGGTGGACCGGTGTGTATATATCATGGGTATATAGGAGCTCGCGCCATGAGCGGGCTCACGTTTTATGGTGGGCTTCGATAGAGTCCAGACTGGGCCGCCTAGTCAAAATATAATTGAGGTTTAACTACATGATGTGCTTCATCATCATCATCATCAAGAATCAAGAGAGTTTGCTCCCAAAAAAAAAAAAAGAATCAAGAATCAAGAGAGAGAGGTGGTGCGTGCCCGAGGAGTCAATGTCAATTTTGTAAATAAAAGCTTATGAGATCCAAGTAGGAGTAGCTACCAGAGAGCCAAGCTAGTACTGCTACTACCCTACCTCTCAAGCTATAGCTCAACTGGCACATGACCAATTCTGCGCTAAACTAACGAAAAGGGCATGTGACGACGACGCAGCGACATCCGCGGGGATCGACGCTGAAAAATTCTGCTGGCACATGCACACATCCATCCCATCTGCCCCTCACCTACTCCAAGCTAACCCGCGGGGATCGAGCAAGCCGATCCGCGGGGGACCGGCACAATTTCGTGCACACGGAGAATGAATATACACGTGTTTGATGTTTCTCAATTTCCGGAGTTTCCACGACCAAACATATATAATTCTCTGTTCATAGTCTTAAGCTTCTAGCTGGAGGCAAGCAAGCTGCAAGCTACTACTACTCTGTCAGACTCAAAGACTCAGACGTTGTAAGTTGCAACGTTAACATCAAGTTCTAGTTCAACCGATCGAGCAATCTAGTAATGTTTTTCTTTGCCGAAAACGAAGGCTGGCTTGGAAGTTGGAAGTTGGAACGACGTGCTCGCCATGTTAGACCATCATCGTATATATAAAACCACGGAGACCATGTTGACTTGAACCCTTGAAGCAGTTAGCTAGCAAAAACGACCGACACTTTCAGGGTCCTGTGCAGGGGATGCAAGCCGCGATCGGCAAATCGATCGATGCCGTCTAGCTAAACACTGACGCAGTCACACAGCTCCTCTATGCAATGCAAGCAAATGACGTACACGCTAGCTAGGTGGTGCAACGTGTCACCAACATCGCGTACGCCGGCCTCCTCTACTGGTGCCGGATGCCACGAAACACTGTTCTCTTCATATATATAATCCATTCTCAGCTGCCAATCCTTTATGGATTACATTAGTATACTCGCGTGTCGCATTGTGTCGGCCGTCGATCGCCTAAAAAACCACGGGCGTGCAGGTGATCAACCGAGAGGGCCCGCAATCGGTGGCCGCACATTTTCCAAGCGGAATGACACGCTGAAAGAGCAATTATATGCTATAGAATTTTAGATATACATGTATACTACGCCAGCTAGAAAAGACGCGTACTTTATATCCCGATCCGTATCCGTATCGCTCTCTGCCTGCCGGCCGCATTCGTCAGCATTATATCCCCGATCCGTATCGCTCTCTTGCTGCCGTGGCTGACGAATGGCCCACAAAATGATGATTAGTGCAGGGCTAACAATATATTTTACTAAATAACGAGGTTTTCTTTGGCTACTAAACGAAGCTAGTTAGGATATTTCTTCGTAACTTCCACGCGATGATGATTAGCCAAGCTAGAAAGGTGATGCCACACACGATCTCCTGTGTCCATTGCATCACTGCTGCCGCCGCTGCTTGCTGTATGCTGTTCTCCCTTTGTTCAATTCTCTTAATTAATTAATCGCGCTTAAAAAAGAAGTGGTGCAGTGCCCGGTGCGTGATGTGCTGTGCTTATTGGTGTCTATGGCGATCATGATGATCAGCTAGTATAGGAAGGCGGGCGGGCGGGATGATGATGATTGATATCAACTAACTAACTAACTAACTAACTAATTACCATGCATGGATATATGATATGGATGGGTTCTAACCAGTAGAACTACAGTCTTTTTTTTAAGGTAAGTAGACACTACTACAGAAATGATTTTGCGAGACACCTCAAAAACTTAACCGAGGCGGACGCCTATTTTAGCCCGTCACGGTAAATCCCACGATTTACCGAGGCGGACGTTTTTTATTTACCGTGGTGGGCACTTTTGCCCGCCTCGAAAAATCGATTTACCGAGGCGGGCACCTTAAAATGCCCGCCACGGTTAATAGGTATTAACCGTGGCGGGCATTTTAAGGTGCCCGCCTCGGTAAATTGATTTTCCGAGGCGGGCGCATTATAAGGCCCGCCACGGAAAATGGCCTGGCCCAACCGGCCCAAGACGAAGCCCGATAGCCACTCCAGGTATTCTCGGCTCCGTGAGCACCCGATCCCCTTCATCGCGATTCTCGGCTCCCTCTCACTCTCAGATCCACATGGCGCCCCTGCTCCCCTCTCCTCCAACTCTCACTTGTGCCCCTCTCCCTCACACACCGTCTCGGCGCGCCGCCCCTCTCCTCCGGCCAGCCTCCATCTCCCTCTCCACCCCATGACGCCGGTGATGGCGCTGCAAGGTGGGCATACCCGGTGGTGCACGCCGTGGCCGGCGGCAAGGACCGCCACAGCAAGGTGGCGGCGGCGTCCACCATGGCATCCCCGACAGATCTAGCCTCACCACGGTGGTGACCTTCCTCCCTCCCTCTCCGTGGCGCAGATCAACACGGCGTGGATCCACGACGGCGGCCTTCCCCCTCCCTCCTCGCAGCGGCGGCGGCTAGGGCGTCCATGACGACGACGGTGACTGGGGCCAGATCCACGACGGCTGGGGCCAGATCCATGGCGGCGGCACCTGCTCCGGCGGGGATCCACGGCGGCGCGGCGCGTGGAGGTAGGTACAGCACTTCCCTCCCTCTCCCTCTTCCTTCATCTCCCTCTCCCTCTTCCTTTGCAGATGACGACGATGAGATCCGGCCACCATGGCCCAGATCCAGCCCCCACGGCGCGTATCCGGTGGTGGGTCCATCCACGGCGCTAGATCCGTGGCGTGTGGGCCGCTCGACTGAGGTGGTGGGCGGATCCGGTGCGGAGGAGCTCCCTAGCCGCGGTGGTGGGCGGATCCAGCAAGGTGGGAACGGGTGCGTCGGTGGGTTGGGCTGGGAACGTACGGGCTCGCTGGCGGGCTTGAGAATGGGCTCGCCGGCGGGCTCCTGGGTTTTTTTTGTTTTTTTAAATGATTTACCGCGGCGGACGTCCTAATGTGCCTGCCGCGGTAAATCGATTAACCGCAGCGGGCAAAGCGGCCCGCCGCAGGAAGGCCACGATTTACCGTGACCTTTACGCGGTGGCGGACGCGTTTGCCCATTGCGGGAAAGCAAATTCGTCCGCCACGAAAAACGTTTCTGGTAGTAGTGAGAACTACAAAGTCTTGTTTGGATCCATAGAGTTAATAGTTCCTAATAATTAACTTATTTGGATCCAAGCGGTCCAACTAATAATTTAGCTAATTATTAGCTAATATCTAATTAACAACTACCTTATTAGTTGAGCCAAATCAGCTAATAATAACAGCCAATATTAGTTATAAGGGCATGTACAACGGGTCTCTTGACCCGTCTGTATGATGCCAGTTTTATAAAAAGACCCCCGCCGATGCTAGGAGACGCGGCCTCCGTCGTCTCGTGAAGCGACGGGTAGAGCTCGTGGACCGAGGTCGAATCGACAGCTCCAGCACCGTTGTACGGTCGTCGTCGACGACCAGAGGGCGCGCGGTTCAGTTTGGGCGCGCGGGAACCTTCGCCTTCGGTCGCGCCGGTCCGCTCGTCGTCGCCACCTGGGCGCAGCAGCAGCATCTATCGCCGGTGTCCGCTCGCCATCGCCACCTGGACGCAGCAGCAGCATCCATCGCCACTACTGACGGCAAGCGCTCGGTGACGGCGGCCTCCTGCGTGGATGGATCTAGAAGACGTGGCTTTCCTGGCCATGCGCAGATGCAAGCGGAGCCGGAGGGAATGGTCGCCATAGCAGTTGAAACGGAAGGACAAGGATGCCATGGCTTCATCCATCTATGGCTTTGGACTGGCTTCACGACTGTCTCTGCCATGGTAAGCTTCAGATCAGAGAACTCGGTAATCGTTTAATTCTATTCGGTACTAATTTGTTTACTCATTGCCGTAGGTGTATTTGCTCTGTTTTTTCTACATTGCTACTGCAATAATTTGGAGCAAAATGGGGGAGGTGTTGCTGTGCCGAGTGTAGCTTTGCCTGCTTAGATACTTTTTTTATCAAATAGCTATATAGTGGTATACAAAAATTTATTTATAGTTGATCCTAGCTAAATGCAATGCATTAAACAGCTTAGAGATGAACCTCTGTCTGTGGGTCGTATGATTTGTCTTTATACCTGTCTGTATGATAGATTCGAGGCGCTTAGAGACGAACTGGGTTGTACGTGCCCTAAGCTATTAGCCTACTTACAACTGCAGCTGCTGCTTTGGCTGAAAAGTTGAACTGTACTGTACTGTAGACATGACTGCAAACATCTGCAGCTAAATAATCACAGCCGATCAAGCTGAAAAATCTGTTGCGGGCTTGTAAGAGCCGCTGGCCCGGGGCAACTGATCGATGTGACAAGGGGACGTATTCAAGCGGAAGCTGCACCGAAAGAAAGATATCATGAGACCAGAGTGCCCTACTCCACCAGACGTCGTCTCGCCTGATGGAAATCGTAACCATCAGTACACCTCGCATCATATCAAAGCGCATGCACAACCTAATTTGCCTTTTAAAAAATTAAATGGTCACCACTCATCAGTGGGCTGTTTTCTCTTTTCAAAAGAAACGAAAACGAGGTCGATTTCATCGGTATACAGAGTACTACATGCCACGAGCCCACGAGTGTGTTCCATGCATATTTTATCTTTATTATTAGTTTCATTTGGATACGTTTTATATATATATATATATATATATATATATATATATATATATATATATATATATATATATATATATATATATAATTCTATCTTCGCCACGCCGTATATACCTGATTAGTTCAGGAGGTTGACCGTCATATCGCTGACTTCTTCTTTTATTTATGCATTTGTTTTTGAACAAACGACTATTCTAAAGGCACATGCATGCATGTACAACATGTGTGGCTTTATATAAACTTATTGGCCGGCTCCAGTATATCGACAAAATCTGATGCAAAACAACGCAGGTGAGCTGCCGTTTTCATCTTGAGATCACTTGAGTGATCTGAGATAATATATCCCATTGTAATTGTTGTCCTTCAACAGCAACTTATTTCATTTCCGGATGAAAAGTGAAAACAGATCGAATACTGTAGACGCGCAGAGTTTCTTAAAACACCAGAAATATTAAACTTTTTTGACAATATTATGGTATATTATTATTATTATTTTGCAAAATCGAAGGCTTTGTCTAATACTTCAAAAATGCTTTGCATCCAAACAAGGTCTAAATGTCCTATTTGCGATAAAATGGAAACAACAATAATTGTTCATGCTCAATACACATAAAACTACATTATACCAAGAGCTCATTTGAAATACAAGAAATACATAGGAAAAACATTAGATTAAAAAAACACGTTTGAATCAGTACACGTGGTGGTGTCGGGTCGTCGAGGACGTCCGCATATCATCATCAGCGCCTTTCTGTGGGACATATGCCCTTTTGCGGTAGCCAATGGCAAGCCACGGTCGGTGGGTGTGAGAGATCAAGGCGAAAGCATGGATGATGACATCTGTGGATGTCACTCTCTCCATGGAGGCGTTCTCTTTGTACCTTTTCTCCTACTCAGCTAGAATTTGTGGGTGAAAACCTACCTACAATGGGCTTGCGATGTCGGCGCCTTGCATCGTTTTTCTTCCTGTAGGTGTTGCGAGGCTTTTATTTCCTAGCTCCGCTTTGCTGTTGGTGGTGCTCGGCATCGTGTTGAGTTTGTTTTTTGTGCTCTAGGTTGGTTGCCAGAGATAGTTGGGTTTAGGGGTGTGGTGCCATGAGTTGTTTTAGTTGTTTTGATAGTTAGGTCGGTTTTTTTATCAAGTTGGTTTAGTATGAGCAAGTGTGACCAAGTTGGCACCGAAGTCGTCGAAGTTGTTTGAGACGAGTGATGCACTCTTTATAGTTGGTGTGGTTTTCGAGCCCAGTTTCCACTCAAAAAACTGGATCAACACTTGTCTTTTATTTTTTCCGTCTAATAAAAATGGCAGCAAAGCTTTTTACCATCCCTCGAAAAAACGACCCTATCTTACCAATTTGTAAAGTGCTTGAAACAAAAAAAACATCCAAATATGATGTTAATTAGTGGTTTTTTTAGAAAACAGGAGGGATCGAAGGCCAATCCCTACTGGAATATATTAAAATAACAAAGAAAGCAACAGAGTAACAAGGTTACAAATTAAAAGAAGCACAGGAAGAGATTCAGGACACAAAGAAAGAAATAAAGAAGATGAGGCAGATTACACAAGCCGCTCTAGCCGTAGGAAAATGAAATGAAGATATGTTTTCTCCGCGTGAAGAATAACTAGGTATCCAATTTTCCACTTCATCGAATATCCATAATATTGCCAATACCGATATCCTAGCTCGGTATCATATAGAAAATATTTCAAATCTGGAATTTTGATCAAAGATATAGCCTAGAAACCTAAAGTGATACGCTACATAGGAGTAGTTATTTTAGATGCACACTAGATCCATTGACGCCCATTCAGAAAATAAAAAGGGCATGTACACTAGGTCACAGGTACAAGGGACGTGGGTGCGTGGTATTTGTCATACACTGTCATACACGCATATCTTGTTAACAATATGTTGTTCCACGTCCTTATAGCAAAATAGGTTGAATCCACGTGTTTGTTTGTTTTTTAAGAAAACCTCAATGATCAATCAACCACAACAAAACTGTAGCAAAAGAAAAATAGCTAAAGCAATAAATTGTGGAATTGGGATCTCAACACGTACCACGCAATAAGATAGACCCAACTAAACTGCATAGACTTTGGCCTCACGATATCACGTATTGTTGAAAAACTATGTGTTTGCATACGCTTATGTCGAATCTGAACACCTTATTAGCATATAGCAACTAATCAGATGGAATTTCATCTATGGTTTTTCTTGGAAATACGAAGAACGACCTATGTTTTTGTCTGAAAAACTTCATCGAAAAGTCTCCTACTAAAATACACACTATAGCTAGTCTTAAACAAGACTATCATGTTGCCGGGAGCTAAATGCCAAAATTAGTAGTAATCGCAGTGTGATCTCGGGGAAAGCTGTGGCATTCCTTTTTGCTGTTTTCCATGAGGCAGCCGCCGGTCGCCAGCGAAGCAGCAGCAGAGCCCCCCCTGGACTGGACGTTTGACTTCGCCGGCTCACCCGGATTTTTTTATTTTTTAACTCTTTTTTAAAAAAATATTCATAAATAGATCCTATGGTGATTTAATTTTTAGTTTATAGACCCTCGCCTCGGCGCATGACTTTTGGCGCCGAGGAAACACGTCTCGGCGAGACGTCGGACGTGGCGGTGACTTAGTGCCGACGTGGACAAAGCCTCGATGCCATAGATCTTGGCGCCGAGCTCGGCGCTGTAGATCTTGACGCCGAGCTATTACCCTATAGATCTTGACGTTTAAAATAAAACAAGTATAATTGTTCTGAGGAACATGCAACGACGCCATTATGGTTCAGCTGGTTAGGATACGTGCGACTTAGCTCAAAGGCCTAGGTTCGAACCCTTTGGACGCACGGGTCTCAGCCCAGAGACTTGGGCTCGAACCCAAGTAGCAAATATTTTTTTGTTAAATTTTTTTTTATAAGCAATTACAACAAGAAATATTATTCCTTTATTATTAGCGTCCTAGGGTTTCACCGCACACTGTATATTATTGATCCATTGTTCCACCATACATTGTATATTTAATTTATTTTTTATTTGATTTTGAAACATTACGTACCTTGATCAAATTGAGTTGAGTGACATGTTTATATATATCTTGTTGTTGGTCGTCCTTTTACTTACATGTATATGGCTTTTGTCATCATATATAAGTTGAAGGCTTCCAAGACCAGGAGTAAATAAAAAAAAATTATTTTACATTAAATAAGTGTAATTTTCTTTACGCCCCTATTTCAGTGTTGAGTTCTTTCATTTGCATACCTTCCTATTTTACATGAAATAGTTTTAACAAGAAAAATGGGCTTAATGTATTAACTAAGAGCTCCATATTATCATCATTTGGACTGTTCAACTAAGTTTGGTGAAGAACGGAGGAGGATCTCTCCATCATAAGAAAAACACTACTACCGAGGTATATAAACTAATAAATAAATACATACATCCATGATTATGATAATATAAGGAGGATTTGGATTTAGATAATATATAAATAAATACACCTTGAAATGTATCCTTCATTCAAAACAAATTATAAATTAGTGAATAGTGTTCTCCCATGTTAATAATAATAAAGTTTGGTGGAACCCTAGGATGTCAGTAATAACTAAGTAAGCAAAAAAATTGATTAATAAATACAGCAAACAAAATTTGCTTGCTGGATTTGAACCTAGGTCTCATGTTAGAACCAAGCATCCTAACCAACTAGACTACAATTGAGATATAGCATGATTCTCGAAATAATTTTTCTTGTTCTATTGCTTATAAAAATGTAGCAAAAAAAGATTCAACGCTGGGTTCGAACCCAGGCCTTTGAGTTAAGTCGTGCATGTCCTAACTAGCTGAACCACAATGGCGTTGTTGCATGTTTCTCAGAACAATTATACTTGTTTCATTTCAAACGCCAAGATCTATATGGTAACAGCTCGACGCTAAGATCTACGGCGCCGAGGCCTTGTCCACGTCGGCGCCAGATCACCGCCATGTCCGACACTGAAAGGTCCTAATATGGTTAGAGGGGGGTGAATAGCCTATTTAAAAATCTACAAATCAACTAGAGCAATTTGATTAGTATGACAAATAGCGTAAGCAAACTTGCTCTAGCTCTACAAGGGTTGCAAGCCACCTATCCAATAATTCTAGTTGCAATGATTACTTAGGCACACAAACTTGCTATGTAATTACTCACTAAGAGCTCTCAACCTTGCTACTCTAAAGAGTTCAACTAGATGAATATAAATAATAAAGCAAGCTCTCAATTCTAATTACACTAAAGAGCTTGTGTCAACTAGTTTGCAAGAATGTAAATAAGTGAGTAAGGTGATTATACCAACGTGTAGGGAATGAACCAATCACAAGATGAATATATAGCCAATCACCGGGAGAATGCCAAAGACGAGAGACAATCGATTTTCTCCCGAGGTTCACGTGTGTTGTCCACACGCTACGTCCCCGTTGTGTCCGACGCACACTTGGTGGTTCGGACCGGCTAAGAGGTGTTTCACAAACCTCGTCCACACGATTGGACACCGCAAGAACCGACCCACAGGTGAGGTACTCAATGACACGAGCAATTTACTAGAGTTACCTTTCGGCGCTCCGCCGGGGAGATACAACTCCCCTCACAATCACCGGAGACGGCCACGAACAATCACCAACTCGTGGCCGATCCTCCACCGCTGCTTCCAACCGTCTAGGTGGTGGTAACCACCAAGAGGAAACAACGAATCCACAGCGCAACACGAATACCAAGTGCCTCTAGATGCAATCACTCAGCAATGCACTTGGATTCTCTCCCAATCTTCACAAAGATGGATGAATCAATGATGGAGGATGAGTGGGAGGACTTTGGCTAAGCTCACAAGGATGTATGTCAATGAAAATGTGCCAAGAGAGTACCCTTGAGCGCGGCCATGGGGCGATAAATAGAGCCCCCATCAAATAGAGCCGTTATACCCCTTCACTGGGCAAAACGCGCTCTGACCAGACGCTCCGGTCATACTGACCGGACGCTGGCCCTCAGCGTCCGGTCACCCGATGGACGCCACGCGTCACCAGCTTCAAACGCTGTTCGTCAGATTTCAACGGCTACGAAGCTGACCGGACGCTCCTGTAAAACTGACCGGACGCTGAAGCCCCAGCGTCCGGTCATTTCCAGTAAGCTCCCCGAGGCATATTTTTTTGACCGGACGCATCCGGTCCACCTTGACCGGACATAAAACCAGCGTCCGGTGCAATACCCTAGCCACTGTGCTGTCTGACAGCTCGACCGGACGCAGCCTTTCAGCGTCCGGTCGCTGAGTGACCCAGCGTCCGGTCAGTAGACCGATGCCAGCATCATTTCGACCAACTCCATTTCAACTCTAATTTCTTCACCCTTGCTCAAATGTGCCAACCACCAAGAATTTTGCATCCAGCGCAATAGAAAATAGACATTTCATTTCCCGAAAGCGCCGAATCCCAAACCCATCTCAACCCTGCAAACACCACCTCCTTTGTAGATGTGCCAACACCACCAAGTGTATCACCTTGTGCACAAGTGTTAGCATGTTTTCACAAACATTTTCAAGGGTGTTAGCACTCCACTAGATCCTAAATTACATATGCAATGAGTTAGAGCATCTATTGGCACTTTGATAACCGCATTCCGATACGAGTTTTACTCCTCTTAATAGTACGGCTATCTATCCTAAATGTGATCACACTCACTAAGTGTCTTGATCACTAAAACAAAATGGCTCCCTACATTTTATACCTTTACCTTGAGCCTTTTGTTTTTCTCTTTCTTCTTTTCCAAGTTGCATTTGACCATCAACATGCCATCACCATTGTCATGATCTTCGCCATTGCTTTATCACTTGGAGTAGTGCTACTATCTCATAATCATCTTGATAAACTAGGTTAGCACTTAGGGTTTCATCAATTAACCAAAACTAAACCATGTCGACACCTCGCCAAGACCTCGGCGCCAAAAGTCATGGCGCCGAGGTCAAGGTCCATAAACGAAAATCAAACCACCATATGTCTATTTGTGAATATTTTTTTTAAAAAAAGCTGAAAAATAAAAAATTTGGCCGGCTCACCCGCCACATGCAGAGGCAGAGGCAGTCCATCCTCAACGAACCCCAACATTAATCCAAGGGTTATTTGGATTGATACCATTACAATTCTCAGAACTTTGAGATGTACCATTAAAATTCACATATTCTAAAACTTGCCATTACAACTCTTCTTCTACCTGATACTTGTCATTCTCTATGTCTTCCGGGTGTCTGGGCCCACTGTCAGGCCGTATACGTGTACACATCTTCCGTATGGACCAAAACACCCCTGGCTGCTTCTCTTCCTCCACTCACTGACGTGTGGGCCCCACACGTCAGATTCTCCTTCAACCTCTAACAAGCCCATCCACACCGTCGGATCTCGTCCGCTGGGATCTGCCGCCGCCGGATCCATGCCGCTCGCCTCCTCAACCAGATCCGCTCGCCGTCGGGGAGGAGGGTGTCGGATCCACTGCCGGGAAGGAGGTGGGGGTCGGATCCGCCGCCGTGGATGAGGTGGGGGCCGGATCCACCGCGGGGAACGAGGTGGGGGCTGGATCCACTGCTGGGGATGAGGTGGGGGCCAGATCCACCACCGAGGAGGACGAGCGGGCCGGATCCACCGCTGGGGAGGAGGTTGGGGCTGGTTCCGCTGCCGGGGAGCTGGAGCGGGCCAGATCCACCACCGTGGAGGAGGTGGCGGTCGGTTCCACTGTCGGAGAGGAGGAGGGGGCCGGATCCATCGCCGAGGAGGAGGTGGTGGCCGGTTCCACCGTCGGGGAGGAGGAGGGGGTCGGATTCGCTGTCGGGAAGGAGGTAGGGGCCGGATCCGCCGCCGTGGACGAGGTGGGGGCCGAATCCACCGCCGGGGACGAGGTGGGGGCCGGATCCACCACCGGGGAGGAGGAGCGGGCCAGATCCACCGCTGGGGAGGAGGTTGGGGCCGGTTTCCGTCGCGGGGGAGGTGGAACGGGCTGGATCCACCACCGTGGAGGAGGTGGCAGCCGGTTCCACCGCCGGGGAGGAGGAGGGGGTCGGATCCGTTGTCGGGAAGGAGGTGGGGGCTGGATCTGCGCCCCCACGTGCGCTGCCGGGCGAGATGGGCCATGTTCACTGCCGTGGTCAAGTCGCGGTGCCTTGGTGGGAGTGAAAGGGAGGAGGGGGTGCCACCGTGGTTTGAGGGAGGAAGGGCACCGCCATATGGTGTGGGAATGAGGAGGAGCGCCGATGTGGTTGGAGGGAGAGGGAGAGGGAGGAGTGGCTGGTGTGTGAGAGAGAGAGGAGTGAAAGAGAGAGGCGTCGATCGAGCTAAGGGAGAAGTGGCCGGTGTATGAAGGAGAATCTGACGTGTAGGGCCCACACGTCAGTGAGTGGAGGGAGAGAAGTAGCCGGAGGTGTTTTGGTCCACACGGAAGATGTATACACGTATACGGCCTAAGAGTGGGCCCAGACACCTGGAAGACATAGAAAATGGCAAGCATCAGGTAGAAGAAGAATTGTAATGGCAAGTTTCAGAATAGGTGAATTTTAATGATACATCTTAAAGTTCTGAGAATTATAATGGTACCAATCCAAATAACCCTTGATCCAATCCCTCCCCCTGTTCTTCTTAGAGCGTGTTTAGTTCTAGGAAGTTGGAATTTTGGGCTACTGTAGCACTTTCGTTTTTATTTGGCAATTAGTGTTCAAACATGGACTAATTAGGCTCAAAACGTTCGTCTCGCAATTTCCCACCAAACTGTGCAATTAGTTTTTTTTCGTCTACATTTAATGTTCTATGCATAGGCCACAAACATTTGATATGATAAGTACTGTAGCACTTTTTGGATTTTAGAGTGGAACTGAAAGCGCGCTTAATTTTCTTAAGTAAATCCACCCTCCTCGCCTCCCTCTTTTTCGTCGCCCCACTCCACCTTAAATTCCACACACTGCACCCCTTCTCCTCCTGTTACCCACCCTCCCTGCTTCCCCTTTACTCCCTCTCTCTCTAGCCCCTCCCCACTCCACCTTAAATTCCACACACTGCACCCCTTCTCCTCCTGTTACCCACCCTCCCTGCTTCCCCTTTACTCCCTCTCTCTCTAGCCCCTCCCTCCCTCTCTCTTCATGTGTGCAGGTGTGCGCCGTGCTCGGCTTTCCGGCTTCTCCTCTTTTGGGCAAGGAGCAAAGGCCGCTCGCCCTTGTCCAGGCTCCGCATTCCGGCGTCACTGCGCGCAAGTAAGAACAGTGAGGCGCCTGGGTTCTCCGGTGTTCTGACTGAGGGTGCGCGGAGGCCGGGGAGCTCGTCATGGAGTTCTCGTTCAATGGGGTTTGATGCGAGGTGCTGTGCCTAGGTAATTTCTTCTGGCTGTGCTCCGTCTCTCGTTTAGGTGTCGAATTGTCCTGTGCCCTCAGAATTCTGCCTAGTCATCTTATGGTGTGTTCTGATGTCGACAGGGCCCCTAATTCCTGCACATTGTCCGGATTTTGTTCTTTCGAATTCCCTGTATGTTGGCATGTTGCGTTCGATGTTCAGCTGTTTGATTTAGTTTCCTTGCTTGCGTGCTTCCTCCCCCTCACATGGAAGTGGAACTGTGCTCTCAGACGATGCGTAGCTTTCTTCTGGAGACAAAATTGCCCTTTCCTCGCTCATGTGCAACTTTAGGTTCCTGAGTTGGCTAATGTACCTTTTTCCCTTTCTTGCGCAGATAAAGCGGTTGGGATAAGTTTGTAAATTGCTTTGTCAAATCAGGACAAGATTCTGAATTAGGGGGGAACCTATCGCACAGTAGTTTGTTCATCAGAGAGGCCGAAGGATATGTCATCACCTAACAATTCTGTCAGCGCGGCGCTGTCAGAGACGACCCCCGTGTTTCAGTTGAGAGTATGGCAGTTGATTGCCATTGCCGTTGGGATAGTCATGGCTATCCTGCTCGTCGTCGCGCTGTGCCTTTCGTTCCGGAGGAAAAAGAAGACGGTGAAAGGGTTTGACAACACTTCGCTGGCTGAGATCCCCATCGTTTCTAAGGAAATCAACGTTGACAGAGTTGATGCGCAGAATCTGCGTGACGGTGAAGCGCCCTTCATGCCGGTGCAGGATAAATATGCGCAGACCAAAGGTGCGGGGCAGTTGGGAGAGAGTAGATCCGTCGATGTCGATACCTTCAGCCAGTGCAGCTCAGTGTACAACGTAGAGAAGGCTGGGAGCTCAGTGTACTCTGAAGATTATAGTTACAGCAGCTCTGGTCCAGCTAGGAAAGGTAGCTCACCGTATGCATATTCAGCATCACCGCTGGTTGGCCTGCCTGAATTATCACATTTGGGCTGGGGCCACTGGTTTACCTTGAGAGACCTGGAGTGCGCAACGAATCGGTTTGCAAAGAGTAATGTTCTTGGGGAGGGTGGCTATGGAGTTGTCTACAAGGGCCGCCTGGTGAATGGGACTGAGATTGCCGTGAAGAAGATCCTTAATAATGTGTAAGTGTACAGTCTTGCTGAATTTACCTTGTATTAGCTTAGAGCTAAGATTTGATATCTGGGTTTGCAGGGGGCAGGCAGAGAAGGAATTTAGAGTCGAAGTTGAAGCCATCGGTCATGTTCGGCATAAGAATCTGGTCCGCCTTCTGGGATACTGCGTGGAAGGGATACATAGGTTAGCATTTCGTCCTTTTGGTTCCTTCTTTCTGCTTAGTTTATGACCTTGATAATGAAGATAATAAAAGTTGCTAGGACGAGCACATATGCTTCAACTTCTACAAGTTTATCATGATATCTGTAGTTCTGTACTAGACATTATGTGCTGAATATTCACAGTGGAGTAAGCAGTCAATACCATAAAAGAAGTTATTTTTCTGTGGTGTATACTTGTATCCAATGCTAGTTTGAGCTTTCCCCCTTTTCATTGTTTCATTTTTATTAGTATTTCTGACAAAAAAAAAGCCATTTCAAGGTTCAAACTATAGTAATAATAGTTGTTTTTACAAAAGATGTTCATTGCATATGTTATTGTTCTGAATATTTACCTGCAGGATGCTTGTCTACGAGTATGTCAATAATGGCAACCTAGAACAATGGCTTCATGGCATGAATCAACACGGTGTCCTTAGTTGGGAAAACCGTATGAAGATTCTCCTTGGCACTGCAAAGGCGTAAGTTTGGAATTTGGACATGTTTCACTTTATTTCCTGAAATCTTGTTTGACATGGACTGTTGGCTATTACATGCTAATGCCAGTGTTCATGATTTGCAGTCTCGCGTATCTTCATGAGGCCATAGACCCCAAAGTTGTACACAGAGATATCAAGTCAAGTAATATCTTAATAGACGATGAATTCAACAGCAAGGTTTCTGATTTTGGTTTGGCTAAACTTCTGAATTCTGACAAAAGTCATATCAATACAAGAGTGATGGGAACATATGGGTATAGCTCTGTTTTTATCACATTCCTTGTCTTATTGTTATCTCTTCTATCATCTGGAAAGCTGGAAAGAAGTTTCCTAATGTTCTTAATCTGATGCCAGGTATGTAGCACCTGAATATGCAAACAGTGGAATGCTAAATGAAAAGAGTGATATTTACAGTTTTGGAGTGGTGTTGTTAGAATGTGTGACAGCTAGGGATCCAGTTGATAACACTAAGCCTGCAGATGAGGTATGACTTTTTTCCCATTTCAGAGAATTGGTGTGATTGCATTTCCAGTTACTCCATAAACCTCATCTATTGTTTGTTTCAGGTGAATCTCATAGAGTGGCTTAAAATGATGGTTACCAGTAAGAGGGCAGAGGAGGTAGTGGATCCAAACCTCGAGGTTAAGCCACCAAAACGTGCCCTTAAGCGGGCAATCTTGGTTGGCTTCAAGTGTGTCGATCCTGATGCTGACAAGAGGCCAAAGATGAGTCACGTTGTCCAGATGCTTGAAGCAGTTCAGAATGCATATCATCAAGTACTCATCTCATCCTAACATCTTTCTTTCTCGGTACTCTTGCTTTTTGATCACCAGAGATATGTATCCTTCTTGGTTCATCTTTTAACATCAGCGCGTTTTTCTTATCAATGCAGGACCAAAGAAAGCTCAGCCAGGTGGGAAGCATGGATATCGAGTCACAGCAGTCGGCAGAGGAGACTTCAAACAGTGCTGATGCCTGAACCTCCGATTCTGAACAAGCACATCAAATAGGAGCCTGAAATCATCTGATAACAACATTGATTTGTTCATTGCTCAGTATTTAATAGAGTGAGCACATCAGGTTTACAGTTTGCATATACTGGAGGTGGTGGTTATCAATTAGTAGCAAGTTCATTCCTGTTTTTTTTTACCCCTGTTTCCGGGTGTGCTTCTATACTCCCCTAAAAGGTTCATCTCTTTTACCCTTAGGATATGTATAGTTTTCCTTTAGGGGAGCATAGAAGCACCTTCATCTTTATTTGTCGTTTGAGTTACCAGGAGGGACTAACATCAGGCATATAACTACAGTCACTGGATTTCGTTACCCATGTGTAGTGGCTTTATGGAAACTCATTATTACCCTATATGAAAACATGAAATTCCTGCTGTGAAGTATTAACATCTGAATCCTTATTTTTCTCACAATTTTCACCCTGATCGAAGGTGTCTGCACAAACAGATGGCCGTGGAGCATCTTGTTCGCTTGGTCGTAAACGATCGTGGATTATAAGCCAGAACAGTATTTTTCTCACACCAAACCAGCCAGCAGTAATAATCCACGATCGTATACGATCGAATCAGCACCAGCCGAACAGGCTACTCGGAAACAAGATAGCACACTACTCTGTTGTGATATCAGTTGATGTCAGTGGTTACCAAACTAATCATTTGAACGATTGAATATTGCATTCTTGACTGCTGAAATCTGGGGGCAGGCCCTGACACCTGGAAACCGATTGGTTTCTTGTTCCTGCACATGAATGATTACAGGATCCCAATGATTGGTGCCTGCTTGTTTTACAAGTTTTGACACCTTCGATGCCCTTTTTGAAGGACTCGAATCAATGATTGGCACCTTTGCAGCTGGTTCTGTTACTGAGGCCCTCGTTTCGCTGAAAAGCCATGGCTGAAAGTACTGTTCGCTGATTTGTTGTGAGAGAAAAACACCGCTCCTTCGCTGAAACAGTACAGCTTATGAGACAAGCGAACAGGGCCTGAACCCGCACTCCTTGCACTTCTTTTTGCTCGACACATCATTCGGTGAGTCTTGTGTTATAAGCATACGAAATTAGCATTTGCTAACTGATGGACAGTGCTTCCATGAGTGTGCTTCACCGAATCATCTGACTGACTCGCAGTCTTTTTGGGGTTTCTTTTCCTGAATCCTGACCAGCAGATTTCTCCGACCAACCAATCATGCCGTGCCTACCGTTTGGAACAAGGATTCCTCCACGTTTTCCTGTCCGGCAAGATTGCCACGTCCCCCCTAACAGGCAACCTGATAGACGTGGACGATGGCAATTGGCAACACAACCGCCCGAAGACAGACAGCACAGCACAATGGTGGCCGAAACCAACAGAGCTCGGAAGCTCCTGGTGGCGAGGGCTTTCCCAAGTCCCAATCGACAATTACCGTTAAAGTCTTCAGAAATAGATCTGGCGTTTGACGGACACTGGCACGGCGCTGAACGCCATGCTGCACGCAACGACTCAATAAGAAACAACCATGGCCGCGATCTCAAGCAATAGAGGAAAGCCAACCTGGTGCTACAATTATATCCACCGTTTTGATGTCAAATTCCTCGATTACAATTCTTAGACACGTGTAAGTATACCATGTACCCGACTTCTCTTCAGTTGCAGTCTTTCAAACAAGACCTTGCACGTTAGCAAATAAATTTCCCATCTCAGGAAATAAGAATGTACCCTTCATCAGAGGCCGCAGATGAGCTCGGTGGGGAGCCATGCCGGCTAAGGCCTTCCCTGACCTTGCTGTGCTGCTCTGCTTCATGCTGGAACATCGAAACCAGCTGCTGGAGCTCCAGCTTCCTCACCTTCATCTTCTCACTGTTAACTGGATTTTGTAACCCAAGATACAGTATCCCCACGCCGATTAGGACGATACCAATAAAGAAGAGAAGTCCCGCAAACAAACCAAAAGCATAGGGAGTATTCTGCGCTCCAGGTATACCATCAACGTTGATTCCAAAAAGGCCAGTGATTATGGATAAAACCATGCCACAACCACCAAATATTGCCAAATTATGTGTAACTCGGAGGCTTCTATCCTGCAAAAAGGCAAAAATCAGCAATCCAGCCAATTTTCAAATCAACATTGCTACAAGAAATGCAAAAATGCAAATGAGTCGTACCTGTAACCACGCACGAACAGTGCTCTGCATAACATCCTGAATAGTGAACAAGCGCCCACGCACAGCTTCCTGCTCTTCCAACATGTCCCTTGTACACTTTCTAATGCTCTCTAAAATAGCTCTTGTGGCATTACCCCTCAAATGTCTGAGAAGCTCAAGTAATATCTCTTCCCTTGCATGAAGTGACCATTTAACCCTGATTACCTACAGCAGTGATGTCTATGTTCTTATACATTCCAGCTTATCAAATATGACCAGACAAAAAATAACATGCAGAAAAGCTGTGTGCAAAAGCCTTAGACCTTCATCATGGTCTAAAAAAGGATATGGATGCCTAATCTGTGAATTATACATTCAGATTGTTATGGCTGGGCCTTGCGCCAATCCAGTGATGCAGCAGCAGTGCATACGGTGAGGCAGCAATTTACTTGTGTTGCAATTAGTTTGCTAGCTTGTTAGCATCATCCATTGGTTAGCTAGCTAGCTAGTTATTCGTTAGTTAGCCTTATCTCATAGATGTTTCTAGTTTGTTAGGTTCAATGGTTCAGTTGGTAACAATTAAAGGATGAGCTCTACCCTGTAATTGGCAAACAAGAAGCAGAAGAAACCCTAAAAGCAGTCAGAGCCTTTAGACAGATGACAACGAGTCGATTTCTTTCTGCTATCCCATCCATTCCTAGTCAATCCATATGACTAATAGTGACAAAACACCCACAAAAGAAAACAAAAGGACTGACAACACAGGCAGAGACGAAGAAACAGGTACTTAAATGCATAATTTCAACAGAGCAACCAGGATTTGGCTATTGACTCAATATTAGGACACTTCCAGATTTGCTACCAATGTTATGACTAGGGATCAATCAGTCTGATGCAACTGAGCCACGCCATGTATGAGAACCTTTGAGCCACTCTCCGAAACTGCCATAGAGTGAGTATTTTTATGGTCAATGAAATGATGAAATACATCTGGTGCTGCCAATAAAGAAAATAATACTAATGGACTAGTACTTCCTTTAATCCTAAATATGACATTTTTAACTTTGACTATCAATGTCTAAAAATTTATATAGATTTTTTCTGAGGAACTGCTGTAAGCTTACGCCGATCTGAACTTGTATTAAAATCGAGAAGGTTTAAGCATACATTATTTTGTGAAGCAAGAGAAGAAAAGAAGACTACATCCGTCTTAGGCTGTTACAGATCCTAGCTTCACTCCAGAGATGCAGAAGGCCCTTGTGCTACAAATTGAATGATCAGTAGAGCCCTGTTGACCGGATACACCCTGTTCGCTGATGCTGAAATTTGGCTTATGCTGATGCTTATGCTGAAATGTTGTGAGAGGAAAACATTGTTCCATGGCTGAAAGGTAGTTCTGGGCTCTACTGATCACCTCTTAATGAAATACACGCAGTTGGTAAAGTTTGATAATATAACTCTTTTCAAATAAGAAAGTATACGTATGCTTGGGGCACTGCCCACCTCTTAATGAAATACACGCAAAGCGCATTCTCAAAAAAATATAAGAAAGTATATTTTCATAGATACTGCTAGTCAAAGTTAGTAAAGTTTGACTTACGATAGACCTAGATGGACTTATATATTTTATCATAGGAAGTAGTCAATTACTGTTAATGTGCAATTCCATAGGAGCAACCCAATGTATCAAATCCAATTTTCTAATATTGTTTAAAAAATAGTAGTCACATCACGTCAACCACTCTAGTAAATTTGGAAATGATAAAATTTTCAATATGCATTTATTGGTAGAAACAAATATTGACAAAAAGGGGATCAATATTGCATGCTTACCTGTGTTGCTAACCTTCTGATTTCCTGATTTAGTATGATGCTGACAAGATTAAGATCTTCACGATTTCTCCTGTAAATTTGATATTTTAAACTTGTAATACACATTCAATAGAAGCTTGCTAACTTAAAATGTGACGAAAATCAGTTCATTTAGAACATTAGCAGTTTAGAACATCAGACAAAAGGCTAAAACAAAAATGCTCCGTCAGTTGAGATGTGCCTGCACAATGCTCTTACCTATTCACAAATTTCAATTCAATTTCGTCTGCTTCCCCAAATACATATTTCCGGAATAATCTGGAATAACAATGTAACAGCAATTTTTAGTAATTTTGTTGCAAGACACAAGTATTTAGCTATAATAAGATATAATAAGGAACATAGTTCTTCTACCTACTGTTACAAGATCAATGAAAAAAAAAACAATGGCGAAAGATGAAAAGGAAATAGAGATTCAAACTCTCACCTGTCATCCCAACGTGAAAGACGGCTGACCAAATGTGCAATTACTTCATGCACTGATCTAGGTGTTTGGCTTCCACCAGCAAGAAGCAACTCCTGGACAGATTTTCGTAAGCATGTATTAACTAGCAAGCATAAACACTAAACACTCCGAGTTTGGTACCTGCACTTCAGTCACTCCTAACACATTTATATTGGATGAAGGGCCTTTAACATGCATTGTTGTAACAAGAAAATTTTGTGCTTGCCAAGACCTAAGCACAATAGGTATATCTTCCTCTTCATGATTTGGATCTCCGATTGACTGACCAAGAAGCTCAAATAACAGTCCTCCTGCAACTCTAACTGGGACCTGAAAAGCTAACAGAAAATTCTAATAAATATGATATGACAACACATTAATACAGAGTCAGCTAATACATTGAGCTGTTAGAATATTTTCTTCTAACACTGACATGTGACGCCAGAGATATACTACAAAATGGTCAGCACTCAGCACCATTGTGGATTCATGGTTCAATAACTAATAAAATGGGTATCTGTCACTAGAAAACATAGAAATAAGAAATATTGGACTAAAACTGCCTTTTTCAGTTAATCTACGCTAAGTATCAAGCGTAGAGATACACAAAAAAAGGGCGTACCCAGTGCAGAGAGCTCCCGCTCTGTGCGGGGTCTGGGGAAGGGTGTTAGTGGCAAACCTTACCCTCGCCTGTGCAATGCGAGGAGACCGCGACTCGAACCCGGGACCTTCCGGTCACAGGCGGTAAGACTCTACCGCTTGCACCAGGCCCGCTCTTCAAGCGTAGAGATACACAAAAAGTAGAAAATTACTTGGTGATGTTTTTACAAATATATACTACACAGCAGATCCACTACTTGGAGAGAATAGTATGTTGTTAAGTCAAAGCTGATTTAAACACTCAATTTGGGTGTATGTGATGCTTATGCCACCACAAACTCCACAGTGAAATGGTCAATCACACAGTTAGCATATGAAAAATATGGTAACACAGAATATTAACAGAGAATTCTCTTGGGCATGAACAGCTAGCAATATGTACATTAAGAGTAGTTATTGCAATTTACAACATGAATACAGTCTATTTCTTGTTTGTTCAAGAGATTGTTTGTTCAAGAGATATATAGCAATATAGGGGGACTAGGTTCAAAAAAACTCAGTAGCTACTGTTATGGGAACCTTCAGACACGGTAAAATCATACTGAAGGACATTGACTAATTTGCGTAAAAGCAATGTGAAGTTGAAGAGCACATGTACTTACATCAAGTAGAAATTACAAGGAGAGATGATTGTATGCACTCCAGATTCAAGGTATGGAATTGCGAAACAGTAAACAGCTGATGATGGTTTTATATGTATCTTAATTGTTAAACAGATGAGAATCAGAGAGAAAACCTCGTAGAGAAGGTACTTCATCCGGTCGCTTATCAGTTTGCTCTCATCTCTCAGTGCAGTTCTGATGGCAGGATGCATCCAGTGAGCGCTATTCAACCATGCATCGATTGAAGGATGGCCTGCGGCCACATGACACCACCAAGTAGGGCCCACAGGATGCTGCCAGTATGGAGCTGCCAGATCAGCCACAGTGTAATCATCCTCACTATCACTCATCTCCATCAACTCATTCTCCCAGCTGGAGTCTGATTGAACCCTGAGGACCAGCTCAGCGATCCTACTCCATCCAATGGGCACCCATTTATGATCCAAAATCTCCCCAGAATACAGTGGCCTATCTTTGGGCACTGAAGGATCATTACTGAAATCCGTCTGATGGGGGTTTTCCAACACAATGCTCTCATCCACTGTCGGCACAGTGATCTGGTGCCCATTCCTTCTTGAGTGCTTCCTCGTGTACATAGTGGGGCCTTTCTCCTGCATCTGCTCAATTGCTGGCCATGATTTGTGCTGAACAGGCTTCTTATGACTCTTGACCAGCTCAAAAGCACAGATGAGCCCATCCGTCCAGAGCTTGCTCCCTAGAATGGGCTCTTTCCCCAGACTGGGCTTGGTAACACCATCTAGCGTCTTGGACATGCTGCTGACCTGAGGCGGCTGCTGCTCCTCTACAGCATTCATCTTCCCATCAAATTCTATCTACCTGTGAATGGATAAAAGATATTTAAACTCGTTAGAAAATTTAGTGGGTACTGAATACTGATTACTGAATATGAGTATATGACTCATCTCTTCAAACATGGGCTAATTTATTGAGGAACTGGATTCAAAGGTCCAAACAACTGTTCCAGGGAATTCTGGACGAAGTAGCAAACGTTCATGGGAACAACATTACAACAGGGCCGGATTATTGTATATTAAACATTAAAATCACAATTCTACAATCACCTAACCATACTTATGATGGCAAAACGTAGCAGGATGGATTTTCCTAGATGAGCAGAAATGCAGAATACGAATTAGAAGAGGTATCATGATTTGTAACGAGAATTCAAGCAAATCAAGGCAATAAGCCTACAGCTAAACGCGGGATTCAGGAAACAGCGCCGGCCGCAAAACCTAGCGCCAGTGCCGGGGGCAAACCTTTCCTGAAGTCGCTGGCAGACCCCAACCACCGCACGCTACGTTCTGAGCACGCAAGAGTACAGTGAACTATAGCTTCGCAGACGAGAGCAGCAAAAGGAATTTTCGAGGAGACGGAGGCGGAGGGGTCAGGTGTGGGGGCGGTGGTGGTTACCGGAGCGGAAGAGACGACGGCGAGGGAACCGGGTCTGGGACCGTGGGACGCGAGGCGTGAGCGGCGGCGCGGAGTGGAGCGGGCGCTTCCAGAATGAATCAGATGCAGCTCTCTTTCGTCTTCCCATCGCCGGAAGAAAATTTGCTGGATCCGGTATCCAAACTCCCTCCCGTGCATACTAGATTACCGACGCGTCCAAAACACCCCCTTAGATTACCGACGCGTGGACTCATTTCTTGATCCGACGCCCGTTTGCTAGACGCCCAGTTCGAGGCGACTAGCTTCGGAAGCTTCAGCTTCAGCTTCAGCTCGTTTCGCAACGAACGGCTCCGGGCATTCGGCTTACACTCGTGAGCCTGCTGCACGCAGCCGCCGCAGTTCTCCTCCTCCAAGCCGTGTCGGCGTCACCCTCACGGGCTCACGGCTTCAAACGCAAATTGTTGGAGCGAGTGAGCCAAGTGGAAAAGAAGAAGCCGAGCGCATAGTAGGGAAGAAGCTGGCGGAGGAGCCGCCTTCCAGCTCCAGGTTGGTGGACACCTGTCTTCCATCCGAAGAAGGTATATATACACGAGAAAGACGGTGGAGCGAATTGGACGGTGATGGCTGATGGGGAGCCCTTTGCGCTTTGCGGAGTCACCTCTCTTGTCAACGTCTGGTCCACGCGTTGGAACTTGGAAGCACATAAAAATTCTCGTAGAATCGAGAACGAAGTTTTCATTCTGTACATGCCAAATCATGAATTAGTAACTGCAGCCAATCTCCGTCACGGCGTAGGCCATGGGCGGCGGCAGACCACCATCCCTTTGTTACCTCCTGCCTGCCAATGCGTGTGCCGCCGACCAGCGGGCGGTGCCCACCTTTGTGGGCGACCTCCGTAACGTGCTAGGATCTCCGTTGTATCCGTTCGCCGTGCACGGGTGCTTCCGTTCCACACACAGTACACCACCACGCGACTCCTTTGCATCATAGTTTAGCCCGTACTGGTAACGACCAAGACTGTCTCCGACAAGCGTTCCCCAAAATACAAAAAAAAAACATTGGATAGCGCTACAAACAAAGGGTTCAATATCCATTTTTAGTCTTCTCCAACAATAAGACCTAAAAGAGAATCATTTCTATAAATAAGTCTTTAGGAGATAGGGTACTCAAATTTAAGTTATACCTCTCATAACACCTAAAATAAGTCTCCTATATAAATACTCTGTTGGAGACTATATGTATTCTGTTAGAGAGTAGAGACCCATTTTGGGTTTGGGTCTCCTGATGGGTTGGAGACAGCCTAAAGAGGGTATACTATGTGCGCGTTACAACAGGAAAAAATCGGAGATTCTGCAGTGCAGGCACAAAGTTACTGTAGGGTTGTCACTTGTCAGGCCCTGACAGGCAAGCACATCAGTAAGCGAATTTTAACCCAGTAAGCGCCTTGATCAGACCATAAGCTATTCACAGATTGCGTTGATTAGAAGTCAGTTAATTGCGATGTCTCGTTTGATGAGCCCCCCACGTGAAATCTATTTCTTACACCATGCTGCAGCACAGCTGCAGAGGCCACCAGCAACGCCCTGCACTGTCTGTAGAGGCTCTATCGACGCTCGGATACGCCGATACGCGGCATCTGGTATCAGCGGAGAGCGCCATCAGCTCTGTTCCATTTCATTCTACCGTATTAGGTCATCTGACCCTGCAAAGTGCAAAAGAGAGGTTTTAAACCACCCAAAAAGCATGCGAGGACTCAGAAGCAGGGGGCAAAACCATACAGCAATTCTGCAGTTGCGACCTTGAACATAATATGAGAAGGCGTCCCTCCGTGAACAACTAATGCCTTGATCTTTGTTTGTTTGTTGTTATTCTTTGGATAGTCCATTGTATGCAGAGCAGTAAGAAGTAAGAACCAACTATGCAACAGCAAATAAAAGCTTCCTACCGTGAGAGAACCTTCAGAATATAATGCTTCATTGAAATCTGCCACAAAGGTCTGTCAGCTTAATTCTTTAATTCGGCATCGTGAAAGGTAATCTCTGGCTTCATTGAAATCTATCACAAAAAGAAAATCAGCAAACGGGAATAACATTGCAGAATTCAATTGCCACAAAAGAAATCTGGTGTTTTCTTAGAGTACCAGGAAGACGGTTGTAATCCGGTTCTATTCCATTCCCATTGATATCCTTGTGGTATGGTGTCACGTACTTGCCAACTGTGACGACAATACCAGAACCATCATGAAGTTCAAATACAGATTGGATTAACCCCTGCATCACCCCAGACATTGAGTTACCATACCAAAAAGGGCATTGATATAATCCTGTTGATCACAGAAAAAAACAACCATCACAGCATCCCCCCTTTTGGGTGGTTCAAACCTTGCCAAAAGTCCTTTCGCCAACAAGAACAGCTTTGCAATTGTCATGAAGTGCTGAAGCAACCTAAAAAATTATTGGTGCGTGAGCTTTGGCTACATGCCATTCATTACTATCAGTGGACAAAAATGTGTACTTACTATTTCACTGGCGCTTGCTGTCCTATTATTCACCAGCAACTGTCACAAGATGTAGATAAACATATGAGAAATACAATCCGGAGTCTAATCTTAATCTGATTATATAGCAGACATACATGTATGGCATGGTCCAAAAAAAATATTAGAATTATATATTTTTTAACTAGAGGTTACTAGAACAGATAATCTGAATAGTACCATTTCTAAGACCAAGCAATCAAAAAGTGTAAAATCAGAAGAACCGTAGTCCACATACACTAACAAAAGCTCTAAACCTTGACGTTTCACTATGTCAAATTGAGTAAATAAGTGTCAAAAATCCATCAAAGTGGACTTAAAACAATTTTATTGTCACTAGGAGCATGTGCAAATGCAGCTCTTCACACTTTCTATTGAATAGTTTAACAACAACAACAACAACAACAAAGCCTTTAAGTCCCAAACAAGTTGGGGTAGGCTAGAGTTGAAACCCAACAGAAACAGTCAAGGTTCAGGCACGTGAATAGCTGTCTTCCAAGCACTCCTATCTAAGGCTAAGTCTTTGGGTATATTCCATCCTTTCAAGTCTCCTTTTATTGCCTCTACCCAAGTCAACTTCGGTCTTCCTCTGCCTCTCTTCACGTTACTATCCTGACTTAGGATTCCACTACGCACCGGTGCATCTGGAGGTCTC
Source organism: Miscanthus floridulus (assembly GCF_019320115.1). NCBI lineage: Eukaryota > Viridiplantae > Streptophyta > Magnoliopsida > Poales > Poaceae > Miscanthus > Miscanthus floridulus. Next base: position 94,462,377 of record NC_089584.1, on the reverse strand, counting down.
CGTTGCACATGTCCAAACCATCTCAACCGGTGTTAGACAAGCTTTTCTTCAATTGGCGCTACCCCTAATCTCTCACGTATATCATCGTTCCGAACTCGATCCCTTCTTGTATGCCCGCAAATCCAACGCAACATACGCATTTCCGCGACACTTAGCTGTTGAATATGTCGTCTTTTCGTAGGCCAACATTCTACACCATACAACATAGCAGGTCTAATCGCAGCTCTTCACACTTTCTATTGAATAGTTTAACAGAACAGTGTAAAACTAGCATTTGCTTTCTCTATTTCTTAGAATTACTGCTTCTTGAAGCTTGAAATAGCTGTATCACCACAACATAAACATACCATAAGGGGAGTATCAATCATAGGTCCAATTTCAGCAACAATTGTGTTTTGGACTAGATGATCCCGGCCAGCAGTATAAATGACCTGAAGAACATAGACACATGAATGCTTTGCATAAAAAAAGTTCATTATATGAAGGACAAATAAACAATCAAATTGCTGAAGTATAACTTGTTAATACGCATAGGACAGATAATTGGATTTCAGAAAAGATTATATGGAAGCATATGACTTAACTATAGGCGAATATGCATGGACTATTTTTTCAGAAGTCAAGAATGGGAAATAAACAAAAATTAAAAAGGTCCGAAGTTTGAAGGACCTTCTCACATTGTAGACTCTATTAGAGTAGCTGGGATAGTGGCCCCTTTTCAAAGCTGTCAACAAATTACAACTTCAAACTCAGATCCAACTTTAAAGCGGTGTCGGCATCAAAACAGAAATACAGTGATTTATTGTTTCTAACTTCCAACCAAAATAAAAGGCATTTTTGCACTGTTACTGACTTCAATTTGGAGAAACTGACTAATTGTTCATGAGACTAAGGTTAAACGGAGACTATTACTTGAAGGTTCATGGGATTTAACAGGAATTTGAGGAAAAAAAATGCACTGTTACTTCACACATGTAAATTTTAAGAATGGTTACAGAAAGCCAGTTGGATATATGGCAGCATTACTGCATCCTTACCGTGTCTCCTTTATTCAGAAAGACCTTTGCTATCTCGATTCCAGCCTTCAAAAGAAAGTAAAAATAAAAGTGAAGTAAACATCATGACATAAGCCCGTAGCAATACACAAAATAAGTCTCGTTATTTTCTTTCATGATGCAAAGCTTGCGAACAATGAATATAAAAAACTCAGACCAACCTTGGAGTGACTAGTTGGCATTGTAAAAAGACGAAATAGACACCCAAATTCAAGTCGAAGAGACTTGAACCTGGGTGGAGCTGTACACTTACACTCATGACTCATATGGTCATATACCTCCCATAGGCTCAGTTCCTTACCATCAAAGGAAAAAAAAAAAAAAAAACATGATACCTCTAGTCCTCCACACACATCATGCAAGTCTAGCAGACCAAAGACAGGCATAGCATGTTTTATGATTGGGAAGAAAAGGGATGGCATACTTGCACTAGTCCACCAAGATTGTCCCTCAAATCCAGAACAAAATAGGAGGCGCCTGAATTCTGTAGACGTTTTAGCGCTGCAACAGATAACATAAGTCAAATTGACATAGCATGCTATACCAAATTGTTATCATAAAAAAATATTTCTACAGTCAAGATTACTAATATTTCAATATAAAACAACACATGAATTTAAAAGATGCATAAAAAGATAAATCAATATTTGAAATTTCTTGGATCTTGTTGTTGCTGTAATAAACTGGTACATATATATCTAAGCATAGACCTCTCAGTTTAGACATTAAAAAACTTTACCATAAGGAGAGACTTCCCCTTGGCTTTGTTAAGAGGTAAGACCATGCCCTTTAGGGAGGTACTCACTCTACCTGTGGACACCCGGGAGTATAGACATAAAAATTAGACTATATATAGCATATCAGGCACAGATTGACTAAACTACTGCATCCAGAATATGGAAAAGAAAGAAAAAAGGCAGAAGATAAGGTCAACAAACCAGCAACACACCACTAACCAAATCTTTTTTGGCCACTGCATTGAACTCTGTAATGTGAATATACCCAACAGATGAATCATCATTTTCTCTTTTCTCCAAACGATAGAAAACTGGAGTTCGAGCAACTAGTTGTCTCTGCACCTTCACTGACTCAACAGGACCACAGTCACCGTGCTTAACCTAGAGATAACATAAGAAAGACCACAATAGTCAGATAATGGGTTAAGAGAGATCCTGATTCCTTACGTAATCCAGAAAACATAATTTATTTAGATTGTCCATTACCTTAATCGTAACAAACGTCTCCTTTGGACCTTGCAGCATGGATGAAGCATCAAATGCAGATTTACCCCTTACATCAACGCCGTTGACTGATAAAAGCTCATCACCCTGATAATTGATCAAATTACTTAAACTGTGCACCTTATCCAAACATAAGAAGTGTATCATTAATTAACCCACGCATGTATAAAATCAAAGATCAGAAAAACAGACATGTCCAAAGATCTGTACCTACTACATTATTGGCCAGTCCAAGCAACCAGACTCAAATATACCAAACAAGAGTGCCCTGTGATAATAATATCATCAATAACAAACTACTAAAAAAACTGCATGTCCAAACTAAAAGTCAAGAGCAGTAGAAACAAAATTGCCCCAAAGCTTCTAAGTTGCAAAACTTGCAAGTTTTTTAGCAGTGAACAAAAACAACGTGAGCTGAAATTATTCGTTGTATCTCATTCAACTCCTTGGAACCTACTTCGATATAGACAAGATGCGTCCTTTCTAGCTTCAGTACTAATCTTTTTTTAACATAATTTAGAGGCAGGCATGTGCACATATTCTTTAATCATGGACACCTTAAGTGGGAGGGCAATCGAATGCTGCACATATCCAACTATATTAATTCTAAATGAAATATACAATTTATTTTAGTATATATGAAGTTTGAGTCCTCACTATGTCAACATATTACATCAAGGTTCATTAGAACAATTACAGAACAAACAAATGTTACTAGTAGTATATCGATAGTGGTGAAAGCAATTTTCTCATCAGAAAGTACAGAACAAACCTGTCTAACACCGGCAGAGTAAGCAGGCCCATCTAACAGCAGCCCTAATACCATCAACTTAAAAGAACCATTATCATCAGGAATCTCCCGCAGGTTTAATCCAATTCCCGTCATGTCATATTTTGACATCTTTGAGAACTTCAGCAGATTGATTACACATATGCAAAATAGTATCAAAACTGCAACAGTTAGAACATGTATCCACAACAAATGTCCGAGAACAGTAAAATGAAAGGTATTGACACCAATTTGTCTGTGAAAGCAAAGAAAATAAGGAATATGGCATAGCAGGATAACTACATTGTTTAAAGAGGGGTTAAAGTAAGTAACCCAGAGGGATTTACCAATCATTCCCACATGCAACCGTTTGCCCAATTCAAAAGAAATTCAATTATTTCTATGCTATACCTGATGGCCAACTTTCCTTTTCAAAAGACTGTCTACACCAATTTTAGAACTCATAATTGACCATGTCAGCAAGCATGTACAACAACAAGATCACGAGAAAGAAAGAAATGCATTAATGCAAATGAGATCAATACATTGAACAGGAAAAATGCTGAGCTCGTATAACTAGCAGCGTGACAGTTGTGACACTTGCGAAAAACTTACTTCTGAGGGGGATAGAAACCGAGTATAAGGGTCACCAAGGCTCGCTAGCATCTTCTGAATGATATCATGGGCTCTAGCACGGGATTTAATTGTGCCTTGGAGAACATCCTGCTTCCTTTGCTGCAGTGGATCAAAATCAACTATCAATCTACGGGGGAACACAACGTGCTCAGCAATCAGCAAGTAAAATGAGCATTGTGGCTTCAATGTCCGTAGATATTAAGATGCTACGCAGTTGAACACACAATACACCACGCTCGCCGGTCGCAATGCGGGAAGTCAAACTCACCATCCACATCTCTGGCGACCACGGGCGGCTTGCGGCGTCGGGGAGGAAGCTCTCGTTGACCACCTCCCACGCCTCCTCCACGAGCTGCTCGTTAGTCACCGCCTCGGCCCTCACCTCCTCTACCATCGCCGCGCCCACGTTCCGGCACACCTCCGTGGGCTGCGCCGCTGACGCCGCGAAAACCGCACCCACGGCGTTGCCGGAGATGAGAGAGAGGGAGACGGCGGCCGCAGCCGCAGCCGCGCGGAGAGCGTCGGGAACGGCAACCCGCACGGCTGCGGCCTGGGCTCGCGACCGGGGCCGGAGCCGGGGCCAGGGTTTGCTCGCAACTGCGGCGCCGGTGCCGGCGGCATGTAGGAGAGTGGCCGCATGGCGGCGCGGCTCGTCGCGTGGCCGGAGATTGGAGGGCGTAAAGCCTGCCCTCCGAACTCCGGTTAGTATTGCTCGTGGGGGTTTGGAGTGGATGATGATAGGTATAGGAGTGGGCTGACTGCTGAGCGGTGGTGGTGAGCAGTGAGCACTGCAGGGCGCCAGTCGGCAAGGCCGGCGGCCCGGCTGGGCAGTGGAAGAGGAATTTTGGGCTGCTTTTTCTGCTTTTTCACCCTCTTTTTCACGAATTATTTACGCTTTATTCTTCTCCTCTCGCTATCAACAAGAGCAGCGAGTTTCAAAGGGCGCGTTTGCGACCCTGGACCGGAGGCCCGGCTGCGCCCGTGGGCTGCAACTTACCATGTTTGTGGCCGTGGCCTGCAAGCGAGCCTGGCTTCCCAGAGCCAAAAACGACATCTCCGCCTGGCTCTCTGGAAACGACCAAAATCCTCGTTTCTTTGGAGCCGAGCTCGTGGCGGCGCACGCAGGCGATTTTGGGCGGCGGGGGGTGGCTCGCGCGGGCTCTGGCGGGAAGGGGAAACTTCTTCGCGCGCGTCCCCGCTCTCCGCTCCCGCTCTGGCCGCCGCGCGCGTAGCGAAATGGCGGCGATTTCGCCGGCCTTTATATACGGGTTCCCACTCTCCACTCTCTCCTTCTTCCACTCGGTGCTTGCTCTTCCACCTCCCTCGTGAGAGACCGGCGGTGAGTGGTGGTGCGCGGCGGCGGCGGCGACCTCTGGCTGGTTGTGGGTTAGGTCACCGGCGCCGAGGTTCTTCGCCGCGTCCCCGCTCCGGCTGCTGCTGGGACTCCGTGGCGGCGGTGTTCCTCTTCTTCTCCGTCCGCATCTGCTTCGTCTTCTTCCTGATCTGCATCCTCTACTTCCAGATCTGCCTCCTCTTCGTTGTTTGGACCCCGAGCCAAGATGAAATCGACCCCCAATTTCTTAGGGTTTCTTGTTCGTGGCTGTTCATGATCTGTTAGGGTTTCATACTTGTTATAACTGCTTCATGCTCCTATTAAGGGTTACTTGTACCTTGCTGTTCTTGATCTGTTGGGATCATGATCTGTTAGGGTTGTTGATCTGTTTTAGATTAGTATTGTACCTTGCTGTTCGTAACTGTTTGATGCAGTTGTTAGTGTTACTTGTACCTTGCTGTTCTTGATCTGTTAGGGATGTTGATCTGTTTCTGATTACTATTGCTCTGAGTTTTTTGTTTCATCATTGGTCGATGATGTTGTCCAAATTTAGCACTGGGAGGCATCACATACAAGATGCAGCCGTGCTTTTGTTCATATGCATTTATTTCACATTAATGTTGATGCCTAGCAGGGTACATTAAGCTAAAATCATGTTATATTTTTACATGCTTGTAGATAGATCTGTCTTTGAGCCGTGACATGCTGTGTAGGAAGGCAGCTGCCTTGACTGTTGTTATGATTTCCTTTGTATCCACTAGGCTGAAAAGAAAAACCCCTGAACCTGAAACCCCACTGCCTGATCCTATAGCACTGGCCCTGATTAGGGATGAAAATGAACAGCACAGACAGAGAACACTGAGAATGATATACAATTCCACTGATTCAGAGTGTATTTCTATGATTATGATGAAGAGAGCTGCTTTTTTAAGTTAGTGAGAACTTTTAGAGAGAGGAGTCTTGTCACTGATAGGGAGAGGGTGTCAGTAGAAGAGCAGGTTGCTATGTTTTTACATGTTGTAGGGCACAACCAAAGATTTAGGGTTGTCCACCAGTCCTTTAAGAGGTCCATCCAAACTATCCACAAGTACTTCCATCAGGTGTTGTATGCTGCGGGTGAGCTTAGGAATGAAATGATAAAGCCAGCTAGCACTACCACTCACCCAAAGATTCTTGGAAGCCATACATAGAATCCATATTTTAAGGTAATTGTATACCCTGGGTTCATTAGTTACATTAGACCTGTTGCAATGACTGACCCATGCTTTTTAGGATGTCATTGGCTTTATATATGGCACTCATTTCCTAGCAAGGGTTCCTAGGCGTATGCAACAAGCTTTTAGGGGTAGGAAAAAGGATCCCACCCAAAATGTGATGGTAGCTGTGAATTGTGATCTGAAATTCACTTATGTCCTAGCTAGCTGGGAGGGCTCTGCCCATGATGCAACTGTTTTGGCAAATGCTGTTAAGGATGGCAACGGATCGGGTTTGGGGCGGATATCCGCGGGTTTCGGGTTCTGCGGGTTCGGGTTTGGGGATGGTTTTTCACCCATGGTTTTCGGGTTCGGGGCCCCGAAACCAATCGGGTTCGGTTTCGGGTTTGGTTTTCCACCCGTGGACATCCAATGGATATCCGAAATAAATCATTTGGAATCAAAACTCATGTTTTATAATATACTAATAATAATTTGTTTACTTAGATTATTAAATTTATTTAAAGTTGACTCATGAAAATATTTATTATTTGTTGCCTCTTGTTTATACATGTGAATATGTGTATATATATCCGCGGGTTTCGGGTATCCATTCGAGTTTTGGGTATCCGTTCGGGTTTCGGGTATCTGCGGGTTTTGGTTTTGGTGATGGATTTCCACCCGAATTGGTTTTCGGGACGGATTCGGGTTTCGATTTCGGGTTTCGGTTTTAGGTGCACGGAGACTCCACCCGATCCGAACCCGACCCGTTGCCATCCTTAAATGCTGTAGCTAGGAAAGATGGCTTGAGTTTGCCAGAAGGTAATTGCACACCAACACTAATTACATATTCTATGGCCTATTAACACACACTCTCACAGTAGATGTCTTGTGTAGGTAAAATGTTCTTGGTAGATGCTGGGTATGCATGCAAATATGGTTTCCTACCTCCCTACAGGGGGGTTAGGTACCATTTGTCTGAGTATAGCCCAAGGAATAGGCCCACCAATGCAAGGGAGCTCTACAACCTTAGGCACTCATCACTTAGAGTGACTGTGGAGAGGGCTATAGGTGCACTGAAGGGCAGATTTAGGATCTTGGACAACAAACCCTTCCACAAGTATAGGACACAAGTGAAGCTTATAGTTGCTTGTGCCATTTTGCATAACTAGATCCTAGGTTTTGGCATTGATGTAGTGCCTGATGAGGAAGGTTTCACTACTTTTGTTGATCCAACCAACCTGCCCCTAGCCCATCTGGACCAAGACTCTGTTGACATGGCTGAAATAAGAGATGCCATTTACAATGCTATGTGGGAAGGGAGGGGAACAAACACTATTTGATGTAATATGTTCTTGAATTTAGCTTCTGTACCCTGCTATGGAACTCATGTGTGTGTCATGATGATGTAATAATTTGGTGGACAAAGCTGAGACCAATTTTATGCTTCATTCATTCTGTTGTTGTTAATCTTACTGTCAGTCTGTTCTTGAATCATTCTGTTCTTCATGATCTGTCAGTCTGTTATTTATTCATACAACTGTTAATATTGTTGTCAGTCTATTCTTGACTAATTCTGTTGTTGATTTCATTACATGCCAGTCCTAGGATGGATTCAGGTGCATTTGAGGGTGGGTTTATTGATGGTACTTCAGTGATGGAGCAGCTCATCAATGGTGGTTCTGCCCCTGCTGTAGCTGGTGCTGGTGCTAGTGCTGTTGCCCCTGTTGCAGCTAGTGTTGGTGCTGGTGCTGCTCTAGGTGCAGCAAACCCTGTTGATGTTGCTGCTCCTGTGGCTGGGAATGGGGCTGTGAGGGCAATGAGGTGGACCAACACCACCTCTAGCTTTGTGCTAAGGAGGATGGCTGCCCTTGTTAGTGATGGTAGCAGGCCTGACAAGGTTTTCAAGGACAAAGATGTAAATTCTGTGGCCAAAGCCCTCAAGTTGTTCTATGGGGAGGTTGTTAGCCCAACTCAAGTGTACAACCACTTAAAGAAGTGGAGGCAGAAATGGGCTAGGGTGAGCAAGTTGAAGGACCTTAGTGGTGCTCTTTGGGATGACTAGGCTCATGCTATCATGCTTGAGCAAGAGCACTACCTTGGCCACTGCAAGGTAGCAGTTTGATCTCGTCTTTGTCTTGACTACCTACATTTGCCTTTCTTAAACTACATTTGCCCAACTCTGCAGGACCATCCTAAAGATGCAGAGTTTCTTAACTGCCCTATTAGGTTCTACACTGAGATAGAGGCTATCTTTGCTAATGCCATGGCCACAGGCAAGTTTGCACTTGGGTCTGGTGAAGCCTTAGGGTAGAACCAGGCTGACAGTGTTGGTGCCAAGGCTGATGGTCCTCTTTTGACCCACACCACAGTTCCCAGTGAACAGGGAGGGGATAGCAAGGCCACTGAACTGCTTCCTACCTCCTTAGCTGCTGGCCCAAAGAGGAAGAGAGGGAACTTCTCTGAGGAGGAGATGCTCATATTGACTAACATGTCAGATGTTGTGAACAATGTGGCCAATGCTCTTAAGGAGACTGGACCTGCCCATGTTGATGCCAATCTGTACCTTGCTGTGATGGAGATGCCTGGCTTCAGTGAGGAGGCACTTATTGTTGTCTACACCTTCCTCCTGGACAACAAGGCCCAAGACAAGGGCTTTGTGAACATGAGTGATGCCCACAAGGCCCTTTGGCTTAGGACCTTCCTGGCCAAAAACTACTATGTGTAGTTCCACTATACATGAAGAGCTAGAAGGCTAGGAGGGGGTTGACTGTAGAGATGTATAGTTCCTCCACCCCCCCTCACCCACTCTCTTTTCTTTTGACAACAGGAGCTTTGTGCAGTCTGCTTGTTCTTTTGACACCTGACCTTGATGGTGTAGTTTGCCTAGGAGGGTGGCTAACAATAGGTAAGGATTTGGGAACATTTGAGCCCTTGGCTGTTAGGCTGAACTTGGTATTGTAAAAAACTTATTTGTAGCCTCTGTTGGCTACTTTTTATTTGATAACTAGTTGCCTATTTGTGTTGTTTATGCCCTGGTGGTAACTGTGGGATTTAAAGGCCTATGATGCATAAAACAAACATGAGGTGGTTACCTTATTCTTGTTTTGATGATTTTGTTGTTGTGCTTTGTTCTTTATTTGCCTATCCTTCCATTCTACACTTATGCTCAGTTGTACTCCATAGCAAGCTGATGGCAGTGAGTGCAACTGATCAAAAGGTCTGTATGGCAGTGAGTGCAACTGTTGTTTATTTGCCTCTTTATTTGGTTCTTACAATTCTTGGTAGCCACCAATGACTAAATAAGGAAAAAAACCACCAAACTACTAAGCTGAGGCTAATTTTTTTTATCAAGTAGCCGATGATGTTCACCATCATTCAAACTGAATGGTCGACTGAGGCATGTCATTCAGACCACTTATATGTTCTATATTTGGTTGGTTTCAGAGTGTAAGGAAAATGGACCCTTGGCCTATTTACTTTAGATTTTGGTGTTTGATGACCAACACAATCAAATTAGACTAATGAATTTGCAAGTGTTTATTTTGTAGTTCAATAGGGTGCAAGACATACTTGGACGAAGGCGACGTGATGATCCGATGATCAACACCTTAAGAAAGACCTCAGGAGCACAGAAATAGACCCAAGACATCAAGCAAAGTCTAAGCATAAAGATAGGAACCAAGCTGTATGCAAGATCACGAAGAAACGAGCTCGTAGAGGCGACCGGACACTGGAAGCGCGACCGAACGCTGGACCGATGGCTCGACAGACAGGCGACCGGACGCAAGGACCGGACGCTGGCGGCAACCGATCGGACGTAGGGCATTAGCGTCCGATCGAGTATAGAGAGGTTCTAGGAGCGTGAAACTACGACCGAACGTGTCCGGTGGCAGGCGACCGGACGCTAGCAGCATCCGATCGGTGGTTCGCGGCTGCAACGGTCGGGACGACCGGACGCGTCCGGTCAGGACAATTCAGCATCTGGTCAGTAGCAGATTTGCAGGAGTTCAACCCCAATGGCTACTTTCTCAGTGGGGCTTATAAATACAACCCCCAACTAGCCATTTGAGATGTGTGGAGCTGAGGAAACATACCAAGAGTGTTGATACACCATTTGAGTGATCTCCATATATATAGTGCTTAGTGTTTTATTAGGTGATTAGCATAAGTGCTTTACGAAGTGCTTAGATTGATTAGACCGCCGCTTATGCGCTTGCTCTAGGTGTTTGCCTAGTGTTTAAGTGAGGTTTGCATACCTCTTGCCACCCCGTGCTTGCGAGCATAAGTGTTGTACATCGGAGGGGCTTGAAGTCTTGTGAGATCACACCAACTGCGTTTGTGGTGTGGGTGCCACCATGTACTAGAGGGAATAAGGTCCGCGGCGTTTTGGCCGGAAGCTTGATAGTGTAGACGGCGGGGAGCATCTGGGAGAGGCTTACCGAGAGGCACATCGGAGACCCACTTGCGCGTGGGAAAGGCCCAAGGCTATCCACGGAGTTACCTGACCGGGAGCTTGGCCCTTGCGAGGGATTCCTTGCGAGGGGCTCCAACGAGGACTAGAGGGAAGCTTGCGCGCTTCTCGATACCTCGGTAAAAATATCGAAGTCGTCGATGAGAGTTTGCATATCTCTACCTTGCTCTTTAAGCTTCCGCATTTACATTGATTACTTTACTACGTTTGCGGTAGAGATAGCAACACACTAGCAAAACCATAGTTGCATATCTAGATAGCTTATCTATTGCATAGGTTTTGCTAGGGTTAGAAAAAGATGCCATAGTTTAGAGTTAGAATTTTAAGTTGCCTAATTCACCCCCCCCCCCCCTCTTAGGCGTTAGAGAAAATTTTGTATTTGGCCCTAAAAATAATGCTCCTTTCTTATTTGACATCGAAACTGAAAATCTTTCCTATATGTCCTGAACTCGAGTTTTTCTTTCCTATTTGACACTTCCGTCAGTTTGGATGGTTAACGGCGTCAAGTCCTATGTGAAAAGTCCGTTTTACCCCTAGAGTTTTTTACAGTCCTGCCATTCCATGGTTAATATTGCTATCTTTTATGAAACATTGCAGTTTAAGATAAAAACATTCATAAAAGATAGCAATATTAACCATGGAATGCCAGGACTGTAAAAAACTCTAGGGGTAAAACGGACTTTTCACATAGGACTTGACGCCGTTAACCATCCAAACTGACGGAAGTGTCAAATAGGAAAGAAAAACTCGAGTTTAGGACATATAGGAAAGATTTTCAGTTTCGATGTCAAATAAGAAAGGAGCATTATTTTTAGGGCCAAATACAAAATTTTCTCTAGGCGTTATGGTCCCTTCAATTGATATCAGAGCTGGTTGGCTCATTTTGGACCTTTGGCTTAACCGCCGTTGAGCTGACACTATTTTAGAGTAGTTGGGATGGATACCGCTAGGCCTCCGCACTTTGACGGCACTAACTTCCCATACTATAAAGCTAGAATGGCTTGACACCTTAAGGCGGTTGATTTAGGTGTATGGAGAGTCACTCGTGACGGAATGAAACCCATTAAGAATCCCAAAAAGCCCACAAAGAGTGACAAAAAAGAAATGTATTTTAATGCTAGAGCTAAGAATTGTTTGTTTGAATCTTTTAGCATGGATGTTTTTAACCAAGTGTTTACTTTAAATACCGCTCATGGAATTTGGTTAAAACTCCAAGAGCTCCATGATGGCACAAGTAATGTCCATGAGCAAAAACATTGTCTAGCTAAGCAAAATTATGATTCCTTCACTATGAATGATGATGAGCTTATTCATGATATGTATTCTTGATTGAATCTAATTATCAATGAGCTCCATTTAATAGGATTATTAAAGCTAGATGATGCGGACATCGTAAGGAAGATCATCTCCGTTCTACCATAAAAGAAATATGCAAGTATCATCATCATTCTTCACAACATTGAGAACTTGAGCAACATGACCCCGGGCATTGTCATTGGCAAGCTAGTGGCATTTAAAATGTCACGTAAGATGGGTCAAGGAGAAGCATCTTCATCAAGCAAAGGCAAAGCTCTCGCTTGTAGCGAGAAGAAAAAGATGAAGGGCAAGAAAGTTGAGTCAAGTTCAAGCTCAAGCTCCTCAAGTGAAGAAGAAAAAGATGAGGATGATGATGATGATGAACAAGAATCAAGTGATGATGATCAATCTTCCTCCTCTACCTCTGACCTTAATGAAGAATCAATCAAACTTATCAAAAAGGTGGAGAAGATGATCGTAAGGCTCAATGTCAAGGGTGTGCCCATCCAAATTCAAGACCTCATTTTCACTAATCAAAGAAACGAGTAAAGAAAGAGGGGATGCTATGGATGCGGTGAGTTAGGGCACTTTGTGGAAGTTTATCCAAACAAGCCCACACCCAAGGCAAAGAAGAAGGCGTGCAAGAACAAAGCCCTCACATCAATAAGGTCATGGGATGATTCTTCAAGTGAAGAAGATCATCACAAGAGGCGAGGGCGCAAGCACTCATCATCAAGCTCTTCTCGTGTGTGCCTTATGGCATGAGGTAATGAAAGCTCATCCTCTAGTGAGAGCGATAGTGATGATGATTTGCCTTCTTATAATACAATTGTGCAACAAAATCTTAAATATGCTAAAGTTTGCACTAGTCAACAAAAGAAGCTCAAAATTTTAAAAGAAGAGCTAGGTAGTTCACAAGAAGCATACAAAAATTTGCTTGAACAATATGAAAACTTTGCAAATCTCAATGTTGAACTATCTACTAAAATTGAGCAACTTGAGGCTAGTGCAACAACAAATGCATGCACAATCAAAGAAAAGCAACTTGAAAAGAAAAATAAAAAAGTAAAAGAAAAGTTAGCTAGCTCACAAAATGATTATCAAAGTTTGCTTGCTAAAATAGAAATCATGGGCAAACACTGTGATGAGCAAACAAATAAAGTTGCTAATCTTGAGGCCATAAAAAATACCCCCACCAAGGTATCTAAAAGAAATGACATAATTAAAAAAGGATACCTCTACTTCTTGTAATGATTTATGTTTAGACTCACATTTGTGCAACCAAGTTTGTGTTAAGAAAGTTATTATAGATACATGCACACAAGAGGTTGCAAAGGAGAATGAGCAACTTAAGCAAGAAGTAGTTCGCCTCACCAAGGACTTGACTCAAGTGAAAGGCAAGGCGAAGCAAACCCAACTTCATCAAGATAACACCGTCAAGGGAGTGAAGAAGCTTGATGAAGGATAAACTATGGTTTGTTACTTGTGCCACAAGGAAGGTCACAAGTCCTATGAGTGCAAGGTGAAGAATGGGGGAGGAGCAAAGAAGAAGGAGAAAAAGCAAACAAGCAAGCTCTCCAACACCTACACCAACAAGGTGGACAAGAAGGCCTCCACACCTTATCTCTTAAAGAAGAAGAAAAATGACAAGGTGGTGGCCATCAAGGTGAACAAGCAAGGCAACAATAGGGTCAAACGCTTTTGGGTGCCAAAGGAAATCATTTCAAACATGAAGAGCACCAAGAAGGTTTGGATCCCGAAAGGGAAGTGAGAAGTCCATCGGACTTTTTGGGAATTTAGAGACTTAGCAAAGTATGGGTGCATTTCATGGGGTGCATCTTGATGGACAAAGTCATTACCAAGTAGGTTAGTGAATACTATGGACCCAAATTCCCTTTCCCATGTTAGGTAACTAGACGTCATTACTTTCAATTAGTATTCATTTCAATTGGTTTTGTCCTTTAATTGATATACTCTTAAAGCATCTAGTTATCTTTAATACCTATATTTGCATTTACTTGCTTAAATCTTTTGTCATGCATTCAATAGGTACATCATATGGTAGGCTTGCTCGGTTACATTATCAACCCTTGGAGCAAATCTACATGGGTTAAAATTGCTTAGAAGCACGGCACATAACTTGTCTTACTTTTGTTCATCTAATATGTGCCAAAGTCCAAATTGTAGATAATCTCTCCCAGATATCTCTTTGAAAATGATTCTCACATTCATGAGATGTAATCTTTCAAGTGGTATTTTTTATTCTAAAATTAATGTGCATGATTTTTACAAAGTATTCTACATTTGTGTGCACATATTTAAGGGGAATATTTCTACAACTTGGATGCTTTAAGACTAACACTTGTTCAAATGGTATCAATTTTTTCAAACCTATCACATGTGTAGTAGTCTCATTGTAAGGAAATTAGAGTCCTCAGAGTTAAGCATCATTCTTCAATTGGCATCATCATGTTGATTTCAATTCATATTTATATGCTTTCTCTATGCATTATGAAAGGATCAAGATGCCCAAGAGGGGGGGTGAATTGGGCTAATTCTAAATTTTCTTGCAATAATCAAATCCTACGGATAGCCCAATTAACCCCTTATGCCTAGAAAAGTGTTTATATCAAACTAATGCACAACAACCTCTCAACCTAAGTTCCAAACTTACTCTAGCAAGCAATTCTTATGGAAATGAAGATAAGTATTGAAATGCTCAAAGTAAATGCTCAAAGTAAGTGCTCAAAGTAAATAGAGAGAGAGAGAGGAACGCGGCGATGTTTTGCCGAGGTATTGGAGAGTCGCCACTCCCCACTAGTCCTCGTTGGAGCACCCGCGCAAGGGTGTAGCTCCCCCTTGATCCGCGCAAGGATCAAGTGCTCTCTACGGGTTGATTCTTCGACACTCCGTCGCGGCGAATCACCCAAAACCGCTCACAACTTGAGTTGGGTCACCCACAAGCTCCGCCGGGTGAACACCAAACTCCCAATCACCACCAAGCCGTCTAGGTGATGGCGATCACCAAGAGTAACAAGCACGAACTCTCACTTGA
Organism: Miscanthus floridulus; assembly: GCF_019320115.1. Taxonomy (NCBI): domain Eukaryota; kingdom Viridiplantae; phylum Streptophyta; class Magnoliopsida; order Poales; family Poaceae; genus Miscanthus; species Miscanthus floridulus. The sequence goes on along the minus strand of NC_089584.1, from coordinate 94,447,325 downwards.
CCACGCGAAGCCTAATGAGAAGATGGATGCACACTTTGCTACTCTTGATTTGCTAGTGAGGCTACTCTCTTGGATTCTCGAATCACAAACACCTCACTAGGACCTTGCTCTTCTTGGCACTCACAAACGTGTTTCTCAGCTGTTGGAATGAGCAAAAGATGCTCCACTCACGAGTGGAGCTTCTATTTATAAGCCAGCCTGAAAAACGAACCGTTATGAGCTTCTGCGGGATGACCGGACGCTCCGGTCGTGATGACCGGACGCTCCGGTCAGTTCAACCCGTGAAATAGTTTTCAAGTGATGACCAGACGCTGTTAGGGTCTGGTCAGTACCGACCGGACGCGTCCGGTCGCTCTTGGATGCTTACTGTAAACGACCGGACGCTGGATACTCAGGGTCCGGTCACACTGACCGGACGCGTCCGGTCACTCTTTCCCAAGTCTGGACCCTTACTGGAGTTGACCGGACGCTGGCCCTCAGCGTCCGGTCACATGACCTCCCAGCGTCCGGTCATACCAGACTTGATCTTCTCGGTCAAATGAACTGACCGGACCCTGCGGCCAGCGTCCGGTCGCACCGGAGCCAGCGTCCGGTCAGTATTTGACCCTCCATTCACTTCCAACTTCCGAACATATGTGAATGAAGTTTGCTCCAAAGGATCTTAGGCATTCATAGGAGCTACCTTGAGCTAGTTTTAACAAGTGTGCACCACACCTAACTCACTAGACTCAACTAGGTCAAGCTACCCGTTCATACCCCCCTTCATAGTACGGCCAAAGGAAAAACAAAGTCCTAAACTACTCTAAGTGTCTCTCCAACTTCAATCGACACTTAGAACTAGTTATCCTTAACCTTGTCGTCCATCCTTTGAAAATCGAAATGATTTCCATCATAGGGGCATGACAACCTTGATTGCCCAATCGATCTCTATTACTATGACCTAACTTAATTGTCTCTGCAAAACACACGTTAGTCATAGTAATCTTGTATTGACATTAATCACCGAAATCCAACTAGGGGCCTAGATGCTTTCAATCTCCCCCTTTTTGGTGATTGATGACAATACCACCTCGAGTATGTTATGGAGTGAGGTTTTGACGGGCTTGGTTCATATAAGCTTTTGTCAATAAGAACAAAAGAGTTAGTCAAGCTTATGTGACCCAAGCCAAACCAATGTACTCAAAGGATATGAATTGAGCATGAGTACCAAAAACAAAGCTCATTTGCTTTGAAGTGTAAACGCGGAAGCAAAAGCAGATGAGCATTCCACAAGTGATATGACATAGAGATAAAGCAAAGTAGAAGTCACACATGTCAAATATCACAACCACGTAGATAGCACTATCACATATAAATAAGAGTATGCATGAAAGTAAACACACGAATGCATAAGTAATAGTGTATCACACATAAAACTCCAAAAGTATATAATAAGCTAATACTAGATAACTAGCTCCCCATGAAACTCGCTCCCCCTAAGTCTACATACTCAAACCCTCTCCCCCTTTGGCGTCAAACACCAAAACCTAGGGGTCGGACGGTGGGGCTGCAGCGGACGAGTCGGGCGCTGAAGTACGTGGAGCAAGATGGAACTGGGCGCCATCATCATCTGACCCGGAGCTCTGAACTGACTGACCCTCTGAAGCAGAAAGTGTCGCTGAAGCGGTCTGGGTCTGAGCTGGTGCTGCCTGTGAAGCTGCAAGTATGTCTGTCGTAGGATCTGACGAGGCGACAGACGAGGGGAGCCGCTGAGTAGTCATGATAGCTGGAGCGGTTGTAGACGGACCAGTAGTATGCATGTGAGGCAGGGTAGGCATGCCGGTCAACTCACTGAATGATGCTCCAAGACTCCTGGAGACTGACGACTCAGGCACGAATAGTGAGGACGTCTGCTCTAGTGAGAAACCCGTATGGTAAGGAGTGAACTGCGGGGCTACACCAGGTGAGGCTAACCACTGGGACACCTGTACAGGAGGTGAAGGAAACTGAGCTGGAGGCTGTCCCTGACTCTGAAGCCCGATAGGCTATACTGCTGGAGTCGTCGAAGTGGTAGGAGGCTATGCAAGCTGGGGCGAAGTCTGTGGCAGTGGGATCCCAATGGCTGTCACTACATGCTGCATGAATCCCATGAGCTGCTGCTGCATAAGTAACTGCTGGTGCTGAAGGAGCTGCTGCTGCCGCTGAAACTCGTCCTGACGAGCCTGAAACTGTGCGAAGTTCGTAGCTGTCTCCTGTGCCTGTCGTGTCTGATCCTGCTGCATCCGCTCAAGAATAGCAATGAGAGCGGGGTCTGTCTGTGGAGCAGGTGGAGCAGAACTGGAGCTACCTGCCTCTGCATCGTGTCTGTGTGGAGGCATCTGAGGTATAGGCTGGTAGTCGTCATCGGAGCTGTCACTGTACTCGCTCACCTCCTGCTGTGCCTCTAGCTCCGCCTCCTTAGTGGCTGCAATCCCTCTGATGATCTCGTCCTGCTGAGCTGTGGACTCTGGCATGTCGAGACAATGGCTAGGCTGTCTGGGTGCCGGAGGAGTGGCGTGTCTGATCCTCTGTGACAGGTTGTAAGCTGGGAACTCCGTAGTGGCACCTGTATACTCATCCATCATGCCAGGGGGCTTATCAATCACAACTCTGCGGATGAGAAACGTGATCCAGTGAGCATAGGGAAGTTGCCTGCGACCCTTGAATCCCTCAGCTATAGTATCCTCCATCTCTGAAAGAAGGAGGTCCCAGATGTCAAACACTGTCATCTGCATAATGGCATTGAGAAGCCAGAGCTGTAAGCGAGTCAGGCCCTCCCTGTATCCCAACCTGGGAAGCAATGTCCTCCTGATGATGGCCTCTAGTATCCTCGCTGTAGGAGTCAAGTCACTGGGGTTCCTACTCGACCCCTCACCAAACGGCTCCTTGAAGCAATGGCGCACTAAGTCTGTAGGGGGCACCAACCCTCCATGAGGACGCCTGGGAGGCTCCTGATGTCCATAGCAAACCTCATGCATCCTTACAGGCTGCTTCTGTAGTCTTAGTATCTCTCTGGCCCTGCTGCTCGTCACTCTATAGTCTTTGTCGTTGAAGACAAAGTGAATGAATCTGTGATGAGGATCGATGTAGAGCGAGGCATAAAACTGACGAACCCAAGAAGGTACATATATCCCTGTCCGTCCAATCAGATCTAACAGTCCTGGCAAATATGACAAGTATTGCCGAATGCCCTCTCCGGCTGCTGCCACAATGGACTCTATCGGACAGACCCTCTGTGATCTGAACACTGCCCCACTGTTTAGATATGCATTGTAGAAATCCTCCTGCAGTGGCGTGTAGAACCCCTCAGCTGCTCTCTCATCCCTCCTCAGAGGAAACCACACCTCAAACTCAACAAACCGCAGCTGCTGAACCTGCCTGGCTGTAGCGGCCCTCAAGTCGAGGTGAACCACTGGAGGCGGACCCTGTGGTCTGGGTAGAGGGCGTGAACCCCTACGCTGTGTAGCTGGCCTCGGTGGAACTGTAGCACTGGTACGACTCGAGCGGCGTAGCTGAGGTGCCGGCTCAGTCTCCTGACTCTCCTGAGTCTCCTGGGCTGGCTGAGGCTCTGTCGGTGGAGGCTGCTGCTATGCTGACGGACCCTCCTCAATGGCAACCCGTCGTCCTGCAAGTGTGGCAGTCCCAGCTGGACTACCGTGACGACGCTCAACCTCCTCAATCGCAGCTCTGACTACGGGTGAAACTGGCTGATCTGCAATGACAATTCCGCTACGGGTGCCACCTCTCTCGGCACGCTCTGCGGCCTCTGCAACAGCTGCTGCTCTAGCTGTCTCTACGTCGGGGTACTTCCGCTTCTTGGATGTTACTTGCTTGGTTGATTTGCCCTTGGATCCGGCTGGCTGACGAGGCGGGGGCCTCCGATCATCATCACCTGGGCCACCACCAATATTCTTGGTGCGAGCCATCTGAACTGACAAGATGGTGAACTGACGCTGATGGAGATCAACTGTCAAACTGTCCCTTTCAAGGCTTGGCCTCGATCCTTACTCGCGAGCTTGGCTCCGAGTTAACTGCCAACTGCCAATTGAACCACAATGGAACCGACTCGCTGCACGATAGAATAGATGGATATACAAATAAATACCATATGTCTAACAGATGCGAAACCCTAGCAGAGAAAGCAATGTAGATGCGAAATTGAATCGAATGGCTTTCTACCTGACGATCAGCGAACCGAGAAGAGGTAAGATGTCACGCGGGGGATCCTCAGAACCGGGCTAGGGTTAGGTCAAACGCTCTAAATGCAATGGGGAATCAGTGCATTTAGAATTTGATCTAGGTTACAGTTGGAGATCAAGATTGAAAACGCGAAAATTGCCATACCAATCAATGGGAGGATAGGGCAATAGCACTCGGCGAAGACCAGCAGCCTTGGCAACTATTGAGCGGCGAGCTTGGGCGCGAGGTGGCCGGCGAGGTGCTGCAGAGGCGAGCTGGCGCGGTGGCTCGGCTGCGGGCTCGGCTAGAGCGCGACTGGCGAGCGGGGGCCGAGCGTGGAGGCGCGGCGAGGCGAAGGCACGACGGTGCGGCTAGGCAGGCGCACAGAGGCGCGGGCGCAGGCTGACCGGAGCAGGTGGCGCACGGCTGGGCTGCGGCGGCGGCTTGGGCTAGGGCACGGTGGTGCGGGCGCGAGATAGGGCGCGTGGAGGCAGCGGCGCTGGTTAGGTCGAGGCGGGTGACAGAGGACGCGGGTTAAGTAATCCCCCAAGACGTGACAGAAAAGGAAACGGGGAAAAGAGTCCTTAAGACGCGCGAGATCCACTGACCGGACGCTCCGGTGGTAGCGACCGGACGCTACCACCCAGCGTTCGGTCGATTCCAGAGAGGTCCAAATCCTCTAGAATCGGGACCGGACGCGTCCGGTGGTCCATGACCGGACGCAGGCAGGGTCCGGTCAGTACAATTTGATCTTCCTCCAATCGACCGGACGCTGAACCCTTTCTGATTGGATGCACAGACGCAGCGTCCGGTCACTCCTTCAACAGCAGTTCACCTCCTATGAACTGACCGGACGCTGAACAGCAGCGTCCGGTGCAGCGTTCGGTGCACCTTTTCCAGTGAATCCTCAAACTTCCTTCGCGCTGCCTGTTCCCAATCAAGTCCCAACTTGAATAAGATCCAAATAAACACCAATTGGGACTGATGTGAGTGACCTCTCTCAAACCCTCATATTTTTCAAAGTATTTTGCCTTAGGCTATAATTCTTTTTAAGAAAATAAGCAACAAGAGGGCAAATGGAACACAACGACAAAACAACAATCATGCATATGTAATGCTTGTAAGTAAATCTAGTTGCTTGTCAAGTTTGATCCAAGGTTAAGCTTCTTCACACGCTTTGCGGCGGTTATCTTAACCATGTTAGACAAGCTCTATATGCATTTCCACAAATTAAACATGTTGTATATTACAATGAATGCAAGGGACAACACAAGCTCAATTTTTTGTGAAGTTACTAAAATCAAGTACATTGAGCTCGTTCTGCAATCTACAAAATGTAGCTTCATCTAGCGGTTTAGTGAAGATATCCGCTAATTGATCTTCGGATCTTACACCTTCTAGTGATATATCATTTTTAGCTACATGATCTCTTAGAAAGTGATGGCGGATATCTATATGCTTGGTGCGAGAGTGTTGAACCGGATTATTTGCAAGTTTCACCGCACTTTCATTGTCACACAAAAGAGGTACTTTCTCTAGAACTACTCCATAGTCTAGTAAAGTTTGTTTCATGTATAATATTTATGCACAACAAGCACCCGCGGCAATGTATTCCGCTTCGGCGGTGGACAAAGCCACACTATTTTGTTTCTTGGAGGACCAAGACACAAGTGATCTACCAAGCAAATGGCACCCTTCGGATGTGCTCTTTCTATCAACTTTGCATCCGGCGTAATCCGAATCGGAATAGCCAATTAATTCAAATAAAGCTTCTTTGGGATACCAAAGGCCAATGCTTGGAGTGTGCTTAAGATACCTAAGGATTCTTTTTACGGCAATTAAATGTGTTTCCTTAGGACTAGCTTGAAACCTAGCACACATACACACACTAAACATGATGTCGGGCCTAGATGCGGTTAAATATAACAAGCTACCAATCATAGAGCGGTAGAGAGTTTGATCAACCGAGTTACCTCCCTTATCTAGGTCGAGATGTCCATTGGTAGGCATTGGGGTCTTGATTGGCTTACATTCATCCATCTTGAATCTCTTGAGAAGGTCTTTTGTGTATTTCTCTTGAGAGATGAAGATGCCTTCTTTCATTTGCTTGACTTGAAAACCAAGAAAGAATGTAAGCTCACCAATCATTGACATCTCGAACTCCTTAGACATCAATTCACCAAATTCTTTGCATGAGTCTTCATTTGATGATCCAAAGATAATATCATCAATATATACTTGACAAATGAAGATATGCCCATCAAGCTTCTTGGTGAATAGTGTGGTGTCGACCTTCCCAATGGTGAAGCCCTTCTCAATAAGGAAATCCCGAAGGCGCTCATACCAAGCTCTTGGGGCTTGCTTAAGCCCATATAGTGCCTTGGACAACCTATAAACATGATTAGGATATCTAGGGTCTTCAAACCCAGGAGGTTGATCGACATAGACTAGTTCATTAATAAAGCCATTTAAGAATGCACTTTTCACATCCATTTGATATAGTTTCATTTCATGATGTGATGCATATGCAAGAAGGATACGGATGGCTTCTAATCTTGCAACCGGTGCAAAGGTTTCTCCAAAGTCCAAACCTTCAACTTGAGAGAACCCCTTTGCCACTAGTCTTGCCTTGTTCCTCACAACAACACCTTGATCATCTTGCTTGTTGCGGAACACCCACTTTGTTCTAATCACTCTTGCACCTTTTGGTCGCTCTTCAAGATTCCATACTTCATTGCGAGTGAAGTTGTTCAACTCTTCATGCATGGCATTGATCCAATCCGGATCTTTTAGAGCTTCTTCTACCTTGGTAGGCTCATAGCAAGAGACAAAAGAGTGATGAGCAATAAATGAGGTAAGTTTTTAAGATCTAGTCATCACCCCCTTTGTTGGACTCCCTATGATGAAATCTTGTGGATGATCTTGTAGGAGAGGAGTATTTCTTCTATTGGCCACTTGAGGAGGAGGTTGTGGAGCATCAACATCTTGTGCTTGTACCACCATTTGCTCATGGGAGACATGAGTATCTTTATTTTCTACTCTCCCAACTTTTTCACCATCTTGTGGTACATTTGATGAAGAAGGTTGATTAATGACTTGTACATCATCTTCATCATCTTTTGGCTTGATGTCTTCCACCGGAATATTCTTCATAGCCTCCCTCAATGGTTCATCACCTACATCATCAAGATTCTCATGTGCTCCTTGGGAGCCGTTAGATTCATCAAATTCCACATCATATGTTTCTTCAACCAAGCCGGTGGCATGATTAAATACTCTATATGCTTTGGACTTCGATGAGTAACCAACAAGAAAACCTATATCACAACGCCTTTGAAACTTCCCTAGGTGTTGCTGCTTCTTGTAGATGTAGCACTTGCAACCAAACACCCTAAAGAAGGAGACGTCCGGTTTCTTCCCATTGAGCAACTCATATGGTGTCTTGACAAGGAACTTTTGAAGAAATAGGCGGTTGGATGCATAACATGCGGTGTTGATTGCTTCCGCCCATAGAGCTTCAGGGGTGTTGTACTCATCTAGCATTGTCCTTGCAAGTGTGATCAAAGTCCGGTTCTTCCTCTAAACTACACCATTTTGTTGAGGAGTATAGGTTGCGGAGACTTCATATTTGATTCCAACTTCATCACAATAAGCTTCTATGTTTGTGTTGTCAAACTCTTTGCCATTGTCACTTCTTATCTTCTTGAGCTTCACTTCAAATTCATTTTGTGCTCTCTTGGCAAACTTCTTGAAACAAGATGCAACTTCGGATTTATCATGAAGGAAGAACACCCATGTATATCTTGAATAGTCATCCACAATCACAAGACAATAGAGATTTCCTCCCAAACTCTTGTATGTTGTTGGTCCGAATAAATCCATGTGTAGGAGTTCTAGCACTCTTGTGGTTGACATGAAAGCTTTGGTTGGATGAGTGTTTGTAACTTGCTTGCCGGCTTGACATGCACTACAAAGCTTGTCCTTCTCAAACTTCACATCCTTCAACCCTCTCACCAAATCATTCTTCATAAGCTTCTTGAGTGAGCTCATCCCAACATGAGCAAGTCTTCTATGCCATAGCCACCCAAGTGTTGTTTTGGTGAATAGGCAAGTCTTCAAGTTTGCATCTTCGGAGGTGAAGTCAACTAGATATAGGTTGTTGTATCTAAATCCATTGAATATCACTTGATTGTCATCTACCTTAGATACAACCACCTCCTTTTCGGTGAACAAGCATTGGAAGCCAAGATCATACAATTGACCAACGGATAGCAAGTTGAAACTCAATGAAGCAACATAGAGCACATTTGAGATGGAATAATCATTTGATATTGCCACTTTGCCCAATCCTTTGACCTTGCCCTTTGAATTATCTCCAAATGTTATTTTCTCTTGTCCGTCTACCTCTTCATCTAGTGAGGTGAACATATGAGGATCACCGGTCATATGTTGTGTGCAACCACTATCAATAACCCAATGACTTCCACCGATCTTGTAGTTCACCTACACATAAGAGATTCAAGCTTTAGGGATCCAAGCTTGTTGAGGGCCCTTCACCTTCTCAACAAGTGACTTAGCCACCTAAATTTTCTTAGGCCTACTCTTGTTGGGGGGACCTAAGAACATGACTTTCATCTTTCCACTCGAATCTTTTCTAAGCATGTAGTGAGCATTGAAAGCAAAGGGTCTAGCATGCTTGGGCAAGGGTTGTGGTGGTGGAGTTTGACACTCATGAGCAAAATGACCTTCTTGTCCACATTCAAAACATCTCTTTGGCTTTGGCTTTGGCTTTGATTGTTGGTGTTGAGCTTGAGCCTTCTTCTTCTCTATACTTGCCATATATCCAATGCCACTTCTATCTATCTTCATGACGGTATTCATGAGTAGCTTACTTTGGAGGTGCTTGCCTCTAGCAAACTTGCTCAATCCCACCTTGAGATACTCTTTCTCCATCTTGAGCTTCTTGTTCTCTTCTTTGAGAATATCATTGTTCTTTTCCTCCTTGAGTTTCTTGATTTCTTCTTTTAACTTCTCATTCTCAAGGATCACCTCTTTGTCATGATCAAGAGTTTCTAGCACAATGGTGTTGTGACTTTTCATCTCTTCAAGATCTTTCATGAGCTTCTCATTGTTACTCTTGAGCTTTACATACTCATTATAGTCATTGCATTCAACCACTTGCTTGCCCTTGCTACTAGATCCATGCTCAATGCTTTCATCAATTAAATCATCACATGAGGTAGCTATATCAATCTTAACAACATGGTTAGTAGCATCATGTGGCTCATTTGGTAAGAATTCTTGTGCAATAATAAGGGTATCATAATTGATCTTTAGAGTTGCATATTCATCTTTTAGCTTATTGTGACTAGTGATAAGCTCATTGTGTACCCACTCAAGTTTATCATTTTTATCTTTAAGCTCTTTCTTAGAAGATTTGAGCTCCTTGAGTTTGGATGATATAGAATCATTTGTTTCCTTGAGCTCATCATTAGCCTTTTCTAATGTATCACACTTAGCTAAGAGTGAATCATTTTTAGCATTAAGCTTTTCATTTGTAGCTCTACTCTTTCTAATGATCTTAGTATATTTTCTAAGTATTTTGACAAGATCATCATAAGTAGGTGAGTCATCATCATCGCTATCACTATCATCACTAGCATGTTCATCATCACTACTATCATCACTCTTAGTTACCTTGCGTTCACCTTTGGCCATAAGGCATAGGTGTGTAGAGGATGATGGCGATGGTGGTGGTGAAGATGCAAGATCAATAGCAATGGCGGCCACCTTTTCATCATCACTATTATCATCGGATGATCCACTTGATGAATCAATGTCCGTGAGCCAATCACCGACAATATAGGCCTTGCCACTCTTCTTCTTCTTGTAGAACTCCCTCTTTTTGCCATCTCTCTTCTTGTATGGCTTGTTCTTCTTCTTTTCATCTTCATCACTTGAATCATCTTTCTTGCCCTTGTTCTTGAACTTGTCTTTCTTGGGCTTTGTGCATTGATGAGCTAGATGACCAAGTTCGCCACAATTGTAGCAATCCATCTCGGAGATTGGCTTTCTTCTTGAGCTAGTGAAGAACTTCTTCTTTTTGCCATCAAATTTGATGCCACTCTTGTTTAGCCTTTTTAGCATCTTGGTGGTCTTTTTCACCATGAGGGCAAGGCTTTCTTCATCATCTTCATCACTTGAGCTCTCATACTCAAGTCTTGCTTTGCCCTTGTCTTGGCTAGCTTTGAATGCTAAGTCTTTCTCTTTCTTCTTTGTAGAGGATGAGCCATCTTGTGGTGTGATGTGCATGTACATCTCATGAGCATTGATCTTTCCCAAGATTTGTGTCGGTGTAGCGGCGGAAAGATCACCTTGATGTAGCATGGTCACAATGTGCCCATATTTGTCAATGGGGAGGACACTTAAGATTTTTCTTACAACGTCGGATGGTGACATTTGAGTGAGTCCAAGCCCATTGACTTCCTCTACAAGAACATTTAATCGAGAATACATCTCATTAGCACTTTCTTTGGGAAACATCTCAAAAGAATTTAGCTTTTTAATCACAAGATGATAGCGTTCCTCACGCTCACTCTTGGTTTCCTCATGGAGCGCACAAACATCCGACCATAGTGCATTGGCGTCTTTGTGGTTCCTTACACGATTGAACACATCTTTGCAAAGGCCTCTAAAGATGGTGTTGCGAGCCTTTGCATTCCATTTTTCATAATTTACTTCATCGCCTTGAAGTTGTGTGGCATTCCTAGGTGCGGGGAACCCTTGAGAGGCGGCTCTAAGAATTCCAACATCTAGAGCTTCTAAGTAAGCCTCCATGCGGATTTTTCAATATGGAAAATCATCTCCCTCAAAGATAGGAGGAGGACCATCCCCGTGAGACATCTTGCTCTAAGCGATTAAGCTTAAAAACGTGAGCACGAGGCTCCGATACCAATTGAAAGGATCAAGATGCCCAAGAGAGGGGGTGAATTGGGCTAATTCTAAATTTTCTTGCAATAATCAAATCCTACGGATAGCCCAATTAACCCCTTGTGCCTAGAAAAGTGTTTATATCAAACTAATGCACAACAACCTCTCAACCTAAGTTCCAAACTTACTCTAGCAAGCAATTCTTATGGAAATGAAGACAAGTATTGAAATGCTCAAAGTAAATGCTCAAAGTAAGTGCTCAAAGTAAATAGAGAGAGAGAGAGAGGAACGTGGCGATGTTTTGCCGAGGTATCGGAGAGTCACCACTCCCCACTAGTCCTCGTTGGAGCACCCGCGCAAGGGTGTAGCTCCCCCTTGATCCGTGCAAGGATCAAGTGCTCTCTACGGGTTGATTCTTCGACACTCCGTCGCGGCGAATCACCCAAAACCGCTCACAACTTGAGTTGGGTCACCCACAAGCTCCGCCGGGTGAACAGCAAACTCCCAATCACCACCAAGCCGTCTAGGTGATGGCGATCACCAAGAGTAACAAGCACGAACTCTCACTTGACCACACGAAGCCTAATGAGAAGATGGATGCACACTTTGCTACTCTTGATTTGCTAGTGAGGCTACTCTCTTGGATTCTCGAATCACAAACACCTCACTAGGACCTTGCTCTTCTTGGCACTCACAAACGTGTTTCTCAGCTGTTGGAATGAGCAAAAGATGCTCCACTCACGAGTGGAGCTTCTATTTATAAGCCAGCCTGAAAAATGAACCGTTATGAGCTTCTGCGGGATGACCGGACGCTCCGGTCGTGATGACCGGACGCTCCGGTCAGTTCAACCCGTGAAACAGTTTTCAAGTGATGACCGGACGCTGTCAGGGTCCGATCAGTACCGACCGGACGCGTCCGGTCGCTCTTGGATGCTTACTGTAAACGACCAGACGCTGGATACTCAGGGTCCGGTCACACTGACCGGACGCGTCCGGTCACTCTTTCCCAAGTCTGGACCCTTACTGGAGTCGACCGGACGCTGGCCCTCAGCGTCCGGTCACATGACCTCCCAGCGTCCGGTCATACCAGACTTGATCTTCTCGGTCAAATGAACTGACCGGACCCTGCGGCCAGCGTCCGGTCGCACCGGAGCCAGCGTCCGGTCAGTATTTGACCCTCCATTCACTTCCAACTTCCGAACAATATGTGAATGAAGTTTGCTCCAAAGGATCTTAGGCATTCATAGGAGCTACCTTGAGCTAGTTTTAACAAGTGTGCACCACACCTAACTCACTAGACTCAACTAGGTCAAGCTACCCGTTCATACCCCCCTTCATAGTACGGCCAAAGGAAAAACAAAGTCCTAAACTACTCTAAGTGTCTCTCCAACTTCAATCGACACTTAGAACTAGTTATCCTTAACCTTGTCGTCCATCCTTTGAAAACCGAAATGATTTCCATCGTAGGGGCATGACAACCTTGATTGCCCAATCGATCTCTATTACCATGACCTAACTTAATTGTCTCTGCAAAACACACGTTAGTCATAGTAATCTTGTATTGACATTAATCACCGAAATCCAACTAGGGGCCTAGATGCTTTCACATTATATAGATTAAACTCTCTTGTACAATAAATTGCTAATTATGCATATGTTTTGCTTTCTACCATATGTATGCATATATTTAGGGGAAGCTTAGTCTATATAATGTGAGAGTCAAATTTTGTGATCTATTTCACTCTATACACGAAGGATCACGAAATTTGACCCTCCCTTGTGCTACTAATGTCTTCCTTTTCGGTGTTTGATGCCAAAGGGAGAGAATTTGAAGGACCAAAGGCAAGCATCAAGTTGATGTCTACAAGTGGTAATAGTCCGAAAAAGGGAGAAAAGTGAATTATGGATTAGTCTAAGTAATGGGAGAATTTTCTTTAGAAAGATAGGCTTTAATCCATAATATCACATGGGGACATTTGCAAGGGCAAGACATGCTTTTAAGTAAAGTTTTAATTGGTATCTGTCAATTAGTATCATATAACCTTACCCTTTGCATTACAACCTAGCAAGTAGGTAGTTTTTAACTTCCAAATTCTAATTATTTGCTTGCTTTGGTCGTGTTGGCATCAATCACCAAAAAGGGAGAGATTGTAAGGAAAATGGACCCTTGGCCCATTTACTTTGGATTTTGGTGTTTGATGACCAACACAACCAAATTGGACTAATGAATTTGCAAGTGTTTATTTTGTAGTTCAATAGGGTGCAAGACATACTTGGACGAAGGCGACGTGATGATCCGATGATCAACACCTTAAGAAAGACCTTAGGAGCACAGGAAAAGACCCAAGACATCAAGCAAAGTCCAAGCATGAAGATAGGAACCAAGCCGTACGCAAGATCGCGAAGAAACGAGCTCGTAGAGGCGATCGGACACTAGACCGGACGCTGGAAGCGCAACCGGACGTTGGACCGGTGGCTCGGCAAACAGGCGACCGGACGCAAGGACCGGACGCTGGCGGCAACCGATCGGACGCAGGGCATCAGCGTCTGATCGAGTACAAAGAGGTTCCAGGCGCGCGAAACTGCGACCGGACGCATCCGGTGGCAGGCGACCGGACGCTAGCAGCGTCCGATCGGTGGTTCGCGGCTGCAACGGTCGGGACGACTGGACACGTCCGGTCAAGACGATTCAGCGTCCGGTCAGTAGCAGATTTGCGGGAGTTCAACCCCAACGGCTACTTTCTCAGTGGGGCTTATAAATACAACCCTCAACCAGTCATTTGAGGTGTGTGGAGCTGAGGAAACATACCAAGAGTGTTGATACACCATTTGAGTGATCTCCATATGCATAGTGCTTAGTGTTTTATTAGGTGATTAGCATAAGTGCTTTGCGAAGTGCTTAGGTTGATTAGACCACCGCTTATACGCTTGCTCTAGGTGTTTGCCTAGTGTTTAAGTGAGGTTTGCATACTTCTTGCCACCCCGTGTTTGTGAGCACAAGTGTTGTACATTGGAGGGGCTTGAAGTCTTGCGAGATCACACCAACCGCATTTATGGTGTGGCCGCCACCGTGTACTAGAGGGAACAAGGCCCGCGGCGTTTCGACCGGAAGCTTGATAGTGAAGACGGCGGGGAGCATCCGGAAGAGGCTTGCCGAGAGGCACATCGGAGACCCACTTGCGCGTGGGGAAGGCCCGAGGCTATCCACGGAGTTACCCGACCGGGAGCTTGGCCCTTGCGAGGGATTCCTTGCGAGGGGCTCCAACGAGGACTAGGGGAAGCTTGCGCGCTTCTCGATACCTTGGTAAAAATACCGGAGTCGTCGACGGGAGTTTGCATATCTCTACCTTGCTCTTTAAGCTTCCGCATTTATATTGATTACTTTACTACGTTTACGGTAGAGATAGCAACACACTAGCAAAATCATAGTTGCACATCTAGATAGCTTATCTATTGTAAAGGTTTTGCTAGGGTTAGAAAAAGAGGCCATAGTTTAGAGTTAGAATTTTAAGTTGCCTAATTCAACCCCCTCTTAGGCGTCACAGTCTCTTCACAGAGAATGCCTCCTTGCTATGTGGTATTTGAAGGGAAGAAACCTAGGATTTATTTTACAGGGTATGAGTGTGCTAAGCAAGTGCTTAGGAAAGAAGGGGCTATCTATCAGAAGTACAACAACTATGATGATGCTCTTAGAGATTTTAATGCAAGGGTACCTCAAGAACCCTTTGCTGTTATCAATTGATGCCCCTCATGGGGATGCATCATCATCCCATGAACTGGTGATAGCTAAAGGTTCTGAAATCTATCCTCATTTACATGGGTTGCAAGACTGTTGCAAAAATGCTGTCATCTTGATCTTGTTTATGGTTATAGTTGGTCTGTCACTCAAGCTGTTCATGTGCCACAGCTGTTGTTTTAATTAGGCCGATGATGACACAATAGAATGACTGCATTAGCTGGCTACATGCCACTTTGATTCATGTACTCTCTTTTCTGTTAACTTGTTGCCCTTCTCGGCTTGCCAAACTACTTAATTCTACTACTGTTCTTAATTTGCTTATGTGATTATGCAATATAGCCGGCAATGTATGTGTTGATTAAATGGAATTAGTCTGAGGCCTATGTCTTTTGTACATTTTCATTCAAAGTGTTTGCTTCTCTATTGATCATGCTGTTCTTCCTTCTCTTTGGACCAGGCCGAGCACAGCAGCTGGCAAACACAATCTGTGCTCGGCAGTTGGTGGCGGTTGGCGTTTGAGCCCGGCTGAGTATTGGGTCACAAACACCAGCTCGTCTGGGCCAGGCTGAATCAGTACAAGTGCGCAAACAAGCTGCGTTGTAGCAGTTGGGGCAGGCCTACCCACGCCTAGTCCGTTTGGGCTGGCTAGACCATGCTGGTCCAGGTGCGCAAACACGCCATAACTGACTAGCACAGGTGGGCGCGCTCCGCTGCGCCGGTTTTAGGTTCAGACCGGTCAACGTGGCAGGACATGCGAAATAATAAATCCGAAGTTGGTAGGTCATTTCCGGGTGAGTAGAATGATAGCTTGTTACATAACATGAGATACGATTAGGAAAGCATGTGGCTAAAAGCTGTGACACAAAACCATCCACGATTCACAATGAGCAATAATTGGATGGTGTGTGTGTGTATATATAGGCTGAATAAAAGAGGGAAAACGAAACTCTTCAGACACCGGTACGTTCTGTCCTCAGAAAAATGAGTACATTACTACGCTGTTATCATATTGATGCGGGATGCGGCAAGCGTGGCAGCCCTATGACGCCTCTCGTTGTGGTGCGGAGCATTGTGCTGACCATCCTACAAATACCAAACTTTTAAGCCATCTCAAAATCAGTACAACTCAGATATGCAGCCTCCGAATTATGGCCCCGTTCAGCTAGCAGGATTTTAGCTGAAATTGACTGAAAAATACTGTTCTAGCTAAATTATGGTGAAAGAAAAATACTATTTCGGTTGAAAAAAAGAAGCCGAACAAACTGAATATGGGGTAAGCCGAACGGAACCATATGAGAGAAAGAAAGAGCGTAAGCAAGAAAGTAGGATGCGACAAATGATGAAAAAAAATATTGTGTTTTACTTTCAGTAAATAATTATGTCTCACATAAACTAAGAACACCATAAAAAATATCAATGGAGTATGCACCTAGATACTTGAGAAATATATGATTCATGGAATCATGGTTTACAGTATATAAGTATATGCAATATGAAAGCAGTCGAACATGAACAGTAGTATATCCAGCGGAGATAACTGGGAAGGTACAAAATCAAAACTGCAGAGGTTAGCCACCATATTAGCAGAACAACAGGTGCACAGCACAAAAAAAAATTGTAGAGCTGAGAGTATATGATAAGGATAGGACGTATATATATGGGATAGGGCGGATATAAGCAAATAGCCAATTGCTACAGAGGCTCTGTTCGTTTCTCTTCTAATCTATTTTTTCAGCTTGTTTTTTTAGTCAGAACAGTATTTTTCTCTCACAACAAATCAGCCAGAACAGTGTTTCGGTTTGTTTTTTTCAACGAAGCGAACGTGGCCAGAATAGAAGAACAAAGTACACCTCATTGACTCAGTTCATAGATAACTGTGTTATGCAGGCATGATTAATGTGACAAAAAAAAAAGATGATAGGAGTTCACTTGTTAGAACATATAGCATGTGTTTGGTTGGAGGGTTCAACTGGGTTTGGGTTGGACTCATTTTTTAGAGTGTTTGGTTTAGAGAGGTGTGGGTTGGGTTCAGCCCATTGATGAAATATTCCAGTGAGATCTAGGTTCTTCCGATTCCACCAAAACAAGCGGACAGGGTTCGACCTAGCTGCGTGCGGAGCGTCTCGCGTGCGGTCGTGGTGCTACGACGGATCGAGCAGCAGTGGCCAGAGCGACCAACGAGCAACGACGGGGACAGCGCCCACGGCCGAGCCAAGTAGCTGCGGCGAGGGCGGCGCCCGTGGCCGAGCCGAGGAACTGTGGCGGTGCCGGCACCCGCGGCTAGGTCGAGCAGCGCCGCATGCGGCCTTGGAGCTACAACAAGGCTAGCTCTCGTGGCTGGGCCGACGCTCGCCGCTACGCCAAGCTGCAGCGGCGGTGGCCTCAAAGAGGGGAGCGGCGTGCGGCCTCAACGAGAGCGCGAGCAGGAGCAGCACGAGATAGAGGTAGAAGGAATTGAGAGGCTGCCACGTGGGCCCCACCAGTAAGTGACTCATCCCACTACACAAAACCTGTACAACCAAACACAAATCTGAGTTCAACTCAACCTCCTAAACCAAACATAGAACTGGGTTCGCCCCATCCCAAAAATCACCCTGGTGATCCCACAACCAAACACATGCATAGAGTTCAGCTCGATTTGAATATTGGAAATTAGCACGATTTGAACATTGGAAATTGCTTTAGCTTTTAGTTAACACAAAACTGGGGTTCAGAACCATGATAATGTGGTTTCAGGCATTAAACATTCCAATGCTGAAAAACAGTGAAGAGGTTATATTCCAATGTTTGCAAGGGCCATGAAAAAATAAACTCTCCTCTTCCGGGATGACGTGCTCCTGTAGTCCTGTATAACCAAGTAGAGTATGAGTCCGTACAAAAAATATTGTAGAAATAGAGATGGTCTTTGATCTGTTGTGAGACTATGTAACAATAGCAACCATCGAAATTCGAACATGCAAATCAACAAAATTGATAGACATTTAAACACAAACTAAGGATCTCCATTGGTATACTGAAAACGGTAAAATATATCCTTCCTATGACTACAAAATGGCTCAGTAGGCAAGGAGAGTGTACCCAACAGGAAAAAAACTAATGAGAACGTAACTCCTCTCCTGTGGAGGAAATGGGCAACCTAGTAGGTTTATTCTGCCTGTTCGCTTGATCGTATTTGGCTTATAAGTCATGGCTTATCAGCCAACGAACAGTATTTTTCTCTCACACCAAACCAGTCAACAGTACTTCCAGCCATGGCTTATAAGCCAAACCAGCCCAAACGAACAAAATCCAGATGCCAAATTTTCAGTCATATAGCCATTCCAGAATCCAGATGCCAAATTTCAGTCTAATAGCCAAATTTTCAGTCATATAGCAAAGAAACTTGAATCATATCTTTCTATTCTTTATATTGTAGGAGAAACCGAATGAACCATATAGCCATTACAGAATCCAGATGCCAAATTTTCAGTCATCACAATGAGAGGACACGTGAACTTGACTGCCTGAAATGCAACAACAACAACAACAACAAAGCCTTTAAGTCCCAAACAAGTTGGGGTAGGCTAGAATTGAAACCCAACAGAAGCAATCAAGGTTCAGGCACGTGAATAGCTGTCTTCCAAGCACTCCTATCTAAGGCTAAGTCTTTAGGTATATTCCATCCTTTCAAGTCTTCTTTTATTGCCTCTACCCAAGTCAACTTCGGTCTTCCTCTGCCTCTCTTCACGTTACTATCCTGACTTAGGATTCCACTACGCACCGGTGCATCTGGAGGTCTCCGTTGCACATGTCCAAACCATCTCAACCGGTGTTGGACAAGTTTTTCTTCAATTGGCGCGACCCCTAATCTCTCACGTATATCATCGTTCCGAACTCGATCCCTTCTTGTATGACCGTAAATCCAACGCAACATACGCATTTCCGCGACACTTAGCTGTTGAATATGTCGTCTTTTCGTAGGCCAACATTCTGCACCATACAACATAGCAGGTCTAATCGTCGTCCTATAAAACTTGCCTTTTAGCTTCTGTGGTACCCTTTTGTCACTGAAAAACATGGGGCATTCCGAGAAATGAACTCGGGACCTCTCGCACCCTAAGCGAGAATCATACCTGGAATGCATTTGGCTATAAGAAATTTGAAGACAAAATAAAGAAATATTAAATGTGAGGCAGCAAAGTCCATTTTAAATTTAAGCAAACTGAGTAAACAAAAAATTGAGGAGCACCTACAGTGCATTTGGCTAAGAGGTCCATAAAGATAAAGTAAAATTCTAATTACGCTAGCAGCTGTAAGCAGGAGGAGAACATGACCTGAGAAAATGTATTGTTTTGAGATTTGATGGCTGCATAAAGAAATAAAATGCATGTATGCAATTAGAAACTGAACATAAGCTCCTAACGGAAATCTGACAACGCTAGAAACAATGGCATACCTTTATAATTAGTGTATATATGAAGGGACCAAACCTTAGAGGGGTTGATTTGCATTCAGATGTGAGCTGTAGAACAACTTGACATTATATATTTTAGTCATCTCTCTATCCCAATCTGCAAAAGGGAACCATGAGATCTGCCTGTTGCTAGGTGTTTTATCAGCGCATCAGAAGAGTTGTTCTTTTCAGCATCTTGATAAAGCACTTACAATCCAATTGATTTTAAAGGGATATGAATATATTATAACAGGAACATACAATTCACATGCTACCGTTGCTGTAACCTGAAGAAGGTAGAAAGAGAAGAACCATAACCTAGTAAAATTCCTTATATTCCGATCTACACATTCAAAGGCACACTAACCTTAAAGTCTCATGTGCCTATCTGTTCAGCAGAAGGGCATGGCTGGCCGGCCTGGTCATTGGGCACGGAGGAACAGCAGCAGGACCTCTTCCTCTTTAGCTGTGGAGAAGAACTGCAGCAAGACCTAGTGGGTATGTTGAGCGCCGGTGATCGCGCGAACACAGAGCCCGGTCGCACCAGTTGAATGTGACGATCTGCTGAAACCCTAGTAGAAAAACTAATCGAGTTCGAGAAAAGGCAGGTTGAGATCGGGCAACTCGGAAGGGAGGCTGAGATCAGACACCAGATTGAGATTGAGGAGGGGACACGAAAGTGGCGACTTACTCGAGGACGTTGACCCCCGGACCTGCCCGCGCCTCCAAACGGCGTCGACGTTGCCGCCTCTCCGTCCTGATGCGCCCGAGCAGGCACCGGTGGGGCCGCATCCGCGGACGGCGTGGCAGGGGGTGAGGGGGGAGGAAGCCACCAGCAGGGCTAAGTTCATCTGCTCACGCCACGGCCAGGGGAGAGAGAGGCAAGGAAGCGGAGCGCCGAGATGGCGCAGGAGAGGCAAGGCTTTGTTTTAAGGGTTATCTGGATCACAGCCATTACAATTTTAAAACTTTTGAGTTACACCGTTATAATTCGTCTATTCAGACCATGCCATTATAATCTTTTCATTTTGAACACTTTTCAGGACGTTGGGTCCACGGGCAGTTAATTGTATTCTAGTATTGCCCAAAATACCCTCTACCTTTCTCAATCTCCATGTGACTAACGTGTGGTCCCACCCGTCATCTTCTTCCTTCCTTTCTTCCCCAAGCCCGCAGCAAGATGCCGCTCCAATGGAAACCGTCGCGCCAGTGCGCGTCCAAGCCCTCGTTGTGACTGGCGTGTCCCATATCCTGGTGCCGTACATCCAACCGCCTAAGCACCTCCTTCCCTATTGCCCTCCCCCCGTCGCCGCTGCGCTCTCAGTGTCGGTCGTCGACCTCTCGTTCCCCACCACGGCCAACGTTGTCCGTGCCGCGTGTGAGGATTAGGGCGCCTTCCACCATGTGGTCACCCATGGCGTGCGGGGGAGCTCCTCGAAGCAGTGTGCGGCCGACCTGCAGCGAGGCGGGAGGCGAGCGGCGAGTTGCGGCCATGGCGTCGGGCCATCGATGCGGGAGGCCGGGTTCGCAAGCGTGAGCGCAAGTGTCTAGCGAGGCAGGAGATGAGCTGCGGCCATGGCGTTGGACCGTAGTGCGAGAGGCCAGACTCGCGAGCACGAGTGGCTGCAACGAGGCGAGGGGCGAGCTGCGAGCTACGGCCATGGCGTTGGACAGTGGTGCGGGAGGTCGAACTTGCGAGCGCATGCAGCTGCAGTGGGCGGCCAGGCTTGCGAGCCGGAGCGGCGACATCGACGGCGAGGCACGAGCAGCTGCAGGCTTGTACGGCAGCACGGTGGTGCGCGACATCGGCAGCGGGAATCGTGGGGTCGCGCGATGCTGGCGCGAGCACGAGGCCGAGGGGGACTTTAATCCACCACGGGCATGGGTGTCAACTGCGGCGACAGTGGGCTGCAGCGCGGGCACAGAGCCCACCCGAGGCTGGCTGCATGCGGACCAGAGCCAGCGAGGGAAAGAGAGGAGGAACAAGACAGTGGAGCTCACGCGTAAGTGATGTGGGGAAAGGGAGGGGCAGGGGCATTTTAGATAATATGAAAATTGATAGGTCTGCAGGTGCATCCAACAGTATCAAAAGTGTACAAAGTGGCATATTTCAGACAATGGAAGAATTATAATGACATGGTTCCAAATAGATGAATTGTAGTGGCGTATTTCAGAAGTTCAAAAATTATAATGGCACCAATCCAAATAACCCTTTTTTAGGCGGAAGCTTAGGAGGCTTATCTGATCAGTCACGAGAACCTGTTGTCTGAATAAGCTGGGTGTTTGACTATCCTGGTTATTTCTGGTAGATTATCTATCCTAGATGTAAATTGACTTATGTATCCCTGAGGCTGATGATACCTCTTTTGGTTCGTCACAATGATCTAAATGTAATTGTGGGAATATTTTTTAAGTTTGAGATAGCAATATGGTTCCATTAAGTTGCAATGTACAATAATAATGGAAAATAACATCCATTTGGGTAATGTAATTGCTATAAAATACTCAAGTTTCTAACAATGAATCACCCAACCAACGCATTAGCAATAGCATCACAGAAAGCACCCATATTCATATCATCCGATGAACCACTACCATCAGCTAAAGAAACTTGGGACCCAACACCACTACTGTCTTCCACATAGGTTTCAAAATGTTCATCATATATGGCATTGTCTCTAATGAAATTATGAAGAGCCATGCAAGCAACGATAATCTTTGATTGCTTCTCAATTGGATAGCTAGGTAACTGCAAGAGAGTGCGCCACTTTATCTTGAGAACTCCAAATGATCGCTCAATCACATTTCGGAGGGATGCATGAGCGTAGTTGAACACCTCCTTCGATCCCACTGCATGATGACCATGTTGCCATTCGGGCACATGATACCTTTGTCCCTTGTAAGGTGCTAGATATCCTTTTCTATTAGGATACCCAGAATCAACAAGGTAATACTTGCCTTCAGGTGGATGTGGAAATTTATTCTTGTAGGTGACTAAAGTATCCAAAAATACCCGAGTGTCATTAGCAGATCCAGCCCAACCCGTGACAACAAATGTGAATCGCATATCGAAGTCACAAACCGCTATGACATTTTGTGAAGCATAACCATGTCGTCCAATGTATTTTGCCTATTCACTTTTTGGTACAGTTACAAGTATGTGTGTGCCATCAATGGTGTCTATGCAATCGTTGAAATGAGGCTAGAACCTAGCTTGCTGCAGTTTTGGATGAACTATACCAAAGTGTGGATCCTTAGGTCTTATGATGTCAATAGACAGTCTACAAATTGAGTCAAGTACCTCACTAAACATTCTACTGATAGTTTCTAATGAATGACCAAACCTATTTGCGACTTGTCTAAACGATTGAGGTGCACCACATGTCCACAGAAACATGCCTAACGTTTCCTTGGTACAAATATCTCTAGTTGATCTCAACCATAATTCTGAACCAAAGTCCGATGGAGGTGATGGAACACTGACCTTGTCATTCTAAACATGTTGTAGCACTAGACTCTATCATTTAGTTGGATTTCAACCCATTGTATCCATGTCATGACTGGTACATCCAGAACCACCTCCTTGTTTTTTACAATACTGCTAGTTGAGCCCATCAATTCCAATGCAATATATGCAACCATGAAATCATCATCAGTACCCGATTCATCCTGAATTGCATCCTCATCACTCGAGATGCTCATCTTGATTTCAGCACCTAAAATAGGTACACATTATGAAGCATGAGCAAAGGAATAGAGGGAGCATATACATGAAAAATTATTCGCACAAGCAAAATCATAACATAAATCGTCAAATAATGTGACCATTCCATAAAACATCAAATAATGTCTGGAAGTGAACGGTTAATTTTACTACATAACAACACTAATTTTTCCAGTCCTCCCATGCCCGCCTCAACCAATTAAGCCTCCCATTCGGTGTCTTCAAAGTAATGAACACATCACGATTTTCCTTTTTCTTAAGAAGTTGGGTGGCATAGTAGTGTTCATCACTCCCTTCTTCAGCACCATCGTTAATGACTTGCTCCAATATAGCCCCAATCACATCTCTAACATGATCAATCGCATGAGAAGTTACTGAATTTTTGCTACTTTGGGCCTTCTTCTCATATGTGTCGACCAACCTCTTCATAAGTTGATCTCTATATGTCTTCTTTTTCTTTCCTGAGGGGGAACCTTGAGCTAGCCTTTTGTTAGCATTTGGTGTGACATGTGGTGAACCTCTCCCTTCGACTCTCTCACTATCACCATCACCATGACCGCCCTCATGCTCCTCACCCTCTCCATCATCATGACCACTTCTAGGAACATAGGATGTCTCATTAGTCACACTAATAGCATCAAACATTATCTGCATCACATCCTCGTGCTCAAGAACTGCATATTTAAAACTTATATATTTTGGCATAGCCTAAAACATTAAATGATAACAATTAGAGGATGACATGCCGATGAGTACTAAAATACAAAAGATGACATCTCAACTACTCACCGTATTTTGTTCTGCCCACCATTTATCACTGGCAGAAATGCATCCGGTCACAGGATTCCTTCCCAACCCAGCGGCTCTCATGTTCAGCCCCCGTTCGCTTCGCTGAAAAAACCAGCCGAAACACTGTTCTGACTAATTTGTTGTGAGAGAAAACACTGTTCCGACTAAAAAAAAATAAGCTGAAAAGTATGAATTATAAGACAAGCGAACAGAGCCTCAAGGTTTTCCACTGTGCATATTTCTTCTTTAGTACATCCCATCTGTTCTTCATTTGCTCTTTGTCATATGGCCTCTTTGTTCGCTCAAAGAACTTCTTCACCAAATTAGCATAACCCACACTATTCAAGCAATTGTGTGGCCTGTTATGGGCAAGCACTTCTTCTACACATATTTTATTATAAACATTGGCGACTGAAAGTGCATCTAGCCCTTTAGTGAGTTTTGAATGATTGAATGACAACGTGATTAAAGGTCTAACCCATTTACAAACTGTGGACAGGTAATAGGTTATCTCACAGGTACTTAATGAAAGCCAAAATGATATGTTGTTGTATAAACAATCTAGTTCAAGCATAAGACAACAATGCAAATGAAATTCATGCAAAGACTTAGTTATTGTGGGATTTTCATATACTATGTGAAAGCAAGCCCGGTAAAAAATAGTTGATGAGACATGAATGATTGCATATGAAATGGTCTCATATTTGAAGCTTGCTAAATTGAAATGAAAAAGATAACAATACAAATAAATGGATGATTCAACACAAGATGTGACTTGATGGCTTGAGATGGTGAAGATAGCAAGAAAAGGCTTTGAGGTACTAAGCAAGGGTGAAGGGCAAGCGACGGCTTGACGGCCGAAGAACCTAACTAGGGTGAAGAAGAAAGTACTTACATTTAGTTGAGGTACTAATCAAGCTATGATGGTCATGTCAATGTGGAGGATCAAATCACTATTGGATTGTTTGATGGAAGTGACTTGATACATTTAGGATTATTCAAATTTGATGAATGGAATCAAGTCACATGCTCAAGATGGCTATGCTCAAGTGAAAAGATCAATATCAACATGTTGGCACCCTCAGTTGATGAAGATTGGAATACACGGCTTCGGTTGAAAGAGATCAACTCAAAATGTTTAAATTCGTTATACTTTTAAATTTGAGTTAATAGGAATATCATACTATTAAGAGGGATGCATCATGTTGATAGATAATGTTTCATAAGTGCTCAAGCCAACCCATGTGAGTTTTGAGTGTTTGAGAGATAAAAGAGCTAATCTGTTTTTGCTGGTCTGGCAATACCGGAGATACCGGACGTGTCCGGTATGTGCTCATCCATGATAAAATTCTTATTGTTCTTGGGTTGGTTCATCGAAAGTTCCGATGTGGGTCGGAAGTTTCGATGGTCGGGAGTTCCGACATAGGTTAGGAGTTCCGACGTTTCATGCTTAACTGACTCAGAGGTTCACTATCCTGGTCATACCGGACGTGTCCGGTATGGACGACCAGAGGCCAACGGCTAGTTTTCAAAATGCCTTAGGGTCGAAAGTTCTGACGTGAGTCGGGAGTTTCAACGGTCAGAAGTTTCAGCATGCGTCGGAGTTCCGACACCTCACAAACTTCAACTCAGTTACCTAGTTTTCAAATATGCTGAGGGTCGGGAGTTTCGATATTCATCGGGAGTTCCGACGCCTCACATTGTCACTGTAACTTAGTTATCGTTGGGGTAGTATAAGTTATACCGGACGTGTCCGGTATGCATGGCAACTGCTATAAAACGACTAGTTTTTCTAAGGGGGCTATAAATATCCCTAAGCCTCCACCTTTGGAGGCTGTTGATCCTGCTAATACACACACATTTTTTAGCCTTGCCAACTCTCCCAACCCCCTCTTAGTGATTGATTGATCATATTTGCCAAATCAAATTGTGGGTTGAGTGAAATTCAAAAAGAGAGCAATCCATCCACTTGAGCACTTGTGTATATTGTCAATCTCATGATTTGCATTTGTTACTCTTGGACTCTTCGGTCCTAGATGACTAGGCATCGCTAGAGAGCACCCGAGAGATTGTGGTGTGCCTTAGAAAGTTTGTAATGGTCGATTCCGCCGCCTCGAAGTCCACTAGTGGAAGGAGAAAAAGGAGTTGGAAAAGACTCCAGCTAGAGTGACCTTCGTGGTACCCTCTAGGGCTGACCTTCGCTAGGTCGCCCACAGCCCCCTCAACGGAGAGTAGGACTCGAACGAGTCCGAACTTCGGTTAATATCGTGTCTCAATTCGTATTTCATTTGATATTTGTGTTGCTCCAGCTCTTGTGCAGGTTCTCTGTGTATATTATCATCTCTAATAGGTATTGTAGTTTGGCTTGAAGATAGAAATCGAAAGGAGCAAGTTGGGGCTGCTCTGTAGAAATCGTGTATACCGGACACGTCCGGTATTTCCTACCTGTGCTAAAAAATATTTATTCTCTATTCTAACTTTATATTGCAGGGTTGTAGCTTCTAGATATATTCTTTATACCTTGTTTACTCTGTGGCTAACTTGTGAGGGGTGGTATTACTCTTAATTTGGAGTTTCCATTTTGGAAACTTCCTTTTTCTAATTGTTTCCGCATTTAAAGGTGTTAATTTTCAGAAACGCCTATACACCCCCTCTAGGCGGCATCCTAGGTCCTTTCAGCGACAAAAGGATCCCATTTTGCTTGAGGCTTGGCTACTTTTTCCATCTATAAAGTGCAACAAATCTGAATTTCTAGCAGCAATACCATGCATCGAGGAGTTCTACCAACTACACTACTGCCTGCATTGAGCTATGAGCTAACAAAAATGACATCTGAGGTGGGAAGCCGATGGTCACGTCCTCACCTTTGTAGGAGAGCCGACGGTGTGGAGGTGAGGGGAGCCGACGGTGGTGAGCCGACGTCCAGGGGTTGCAGCCAGCGTCTAGGGGCTGCAGCCGGCGTCCAGGGGCTGCAGTCAGCCTCCACCTGGGAGTGCAGCCGGTGTCCTGGGGCTGCAGTCGTCCTAGGGCTGCAGGTCCTGAGTAGATCCGCCTGACCTCCTAGGGCTGCTGCCGGCCTCCTCCTGGGGCTATAGCCAGCGTCCTCGGGCTGCAGCCGGCATGGGCTGCAGGTGGGGAGTAGATCCGACCGATCGCCTAGGGCTACAGGTGGGGGAGGGGAGGGAAGGGGAGCCGGCGGTGGAGAGTAGATCCGGCTGGCCGCTGGCGGATCTAGCCAGTGGAAGGCGGTGGTCGGTCTGGAGGGCCCCCCTGCGCTGCCTACCATTGAGGGAAGGGGAGCGGGGAGGGACCGCTGCCTATCGGTCCGGAGGGAGCCCTGCGCAGGCTGCCGGCCCGGACGGAGGGGACGAGGGAGGCGACAATGGGGAGGAGAGCCAGCGCCGGATCTGGCTGGAGGGGATGAAGGAGGGAGGCGGGGTGGGAAGAGCCAGGCGGCGGCGGGGAGGGAAGCCAGCGTCGTGAGCGCGCATGGGTCAGGACGGAGGGGTCGGGAGGGAGGGGTAGGGAGAGGAAAAGCACTCGCGATTTCCAAATCGCAGCCCTTCGGGCGCCATTTCAATCGCCGTTGTGGGAAGGAAAGCGAACGCGGACACCGCGTTTGCGATTGATGCTGTCGCGAGCCGTTTGGCGGGCGTATCCGGCTTCTCCCGTCGCGAACGCACGTATCGGCGCAAACAAACAGGGCCTTAGTTCCACAGCAGCGCCGCGGTGTTTTATTTTAATTAACGCGAAGAGGCAGGTGGCAGGAGGATGTGGCGCGATCACACATGCGAAGGGATGGGCCCTTGCCAACGCCAAATACACGCGTGACGCAGGTATATACCGTATACCGTATATGCAAACAGTGCCTGATGGCCTATTCACGGTTGAGGGTTATTATCGTTACATTATGTGTATCAAACTAACCGCAACTCTAAACTCTAAGAGACTTTATATATGTTTCTTAATTGCTGGGAATACAAAATTTGATAAAAAAAACTCTAATAGCTTATTTATTTGGTTATTATCCTAATATATCATCTTTTGCTCCAGATTTCTCACTGGCCAAAAACAGAAAACTAGAATGACTCTCAAAGTACACACAAGATATATAAAAACTGTTGAAGAACGAAAAAAATGTAGAAAACAATTTTTATGCAAATGACTCTTCAAAAGATGATTTAGACTCTTAGCAATTTACCAGGTCTCCTATCCCTTCTTTCCAATATTCGGCTATAGGAGATCTTTCAAAAACAATTTCAATATATAAGAGTGCTGTGCTGCAGTAGATTACTCAGAATCAACACTTATATCTATTCTTACACATGGAGCCCGCGTGTTATGGTCAAATCCACTTATCTTCTTTTCCCTTTCTGCACTACAGAGGCACAAAACAACCGGAAAAAAAATCATTGTTTAAGTGACTCAATCTCAGGTTATTATCCCCATAATGAAAATGATTATGAAACTATTCTAAAAAAGATTATGAAACCTTTGCTCCAATCATTCCCAAAAATGTAGAGTTTTGGGGTAAGAAAGGAAACCATGAGACCGTTGACACTCGTCAAAGGTCATCTCACGGTTTTTCACACTCATCAAATAAAGGCCATCCCACGGCTTAGTTATGGTGTATGGCTATAATAATATAAACCCATGTACCTTGCGGTGGCGTAGGTTGAACATTTTGCACTATGGTACGATGAGTGGCTCGTTAGTTTGGCTAAGAGCAACTAAACTCGGTGGGATACGAACTATAGGTTCTATTTTTGCCTGAACAGAAATCGCAATTCTCGAAGCATGGTATTGCCCAAACTTGTTCAACCTTTGAAATAACTAGGCAGGTAGGCGCGCTTCGCCGCGCCTGTATAGGGTGAGCTGGTGGCCTATGCGGTATTGCCCAAACTTGTTCAACCGTTCGCTGGTCTGAACTTTGGCTGAAACAGGCTGAAAAACACTGTTCCGGCTGAATTGTTGTGAGAGAAAAACACTGTTCCGGCTGAAAAAACAAGCCGAACAAGCCAAATTTAAGACAAGCGAACGGGGCCATAGTAAAATGTTGGCTATAGTATTTTATTAACTTACATATGAACAACAGAGTGAAGTGCTGTTTTATATTAACTCAAAATTACATTAGTTATTGATACAAAAAAAATTGCATTAGTTATAAGTCAGATATTGCCACACAAATGTACAGGCTCTTAGAGGAAGTGAAAATAGTTGTAAATGAGGTAGCATCATATTATTGTCACACAAACAATCCAAACACGTATACAAAAGTACAACTGCTCATGCTGCTTATTGGAACCTCATGTTAGAATTAATTAGTTAGCTAGTGCAGAAACTATTGCATTTCTTTGTTGTTGTCCCAATGTTCTCTCTGCAACATTCTTTTTTCCATCGGCAAATTCAGGTACACTTGAGAACATGCAGATTTTTTAAACAACCAAACATTCATGGTCATACAGAGTTCAGATGAGCAGCTCAAGATCTTTGACAATAATTTCGGTACCTGTAGGGTTCATGATAAGAGCAGAGCAACTATCAATATCAATAGGGCTAAAAACTGTTACATGAAACATTTTAGCAAATAAGAATAAATGAATGTATCACCTATTGGAGGAGATTAACTATCTGCTTATTCTGTACCGAGTATATTTATTGCCTAAACAAAAAAAATATCTTAAGAGAACTTTGTCAGTAGTTAGTTATTTCAGCCTATGATGAGTAGCAGGAGTGCAGGACAATGGATTCATGTTAGAACCTCACATGACACTTTTCAGCAAAGATGAATAAATCAATGTATCTGTTCATATTTTCACATATTGTATGCATTTCATATGGGGGTTCATATTGTAGGCAAAAAAAAAAACATATAACAACAGAAATTACAGAAGGAAAATTATATCCCAGTTAAATTCACTTTCAGTTTCTGTCCCACTTTCTACTCATCTAACTCACTTAAGATCTTGTGAGTTTTTTTAAAAATATATATATATATATATATATATATACTGCGGTTTGATCAGTTTGCAAAATGTGTACCTCCCAGCTGTAAGATCGTTCCTTAACTTGTACGCTTCAAAAAAAATGTTAGAGAAGAATTAGCACCACAAACATATACCCCAAGCAAAACAGCCGGTCTCTATTGGCGTACCTTCAATCTGCGAACTGCATTCTTATGTAGACAGGGATTTGCCAGATCATTTTAGGACAGGTACACTGGAAACAATGATATATGGACTGAAGCACAAAGCAGGCCAAGGCAGGAGTGACGTGAAACAGAAGGCATCAATTTTATTGGACCTAATCCCCGCTCGATTGCACCCCCTGCAAGTCCGAAGACCGGTGAAAAAAAATGGATATGATGAATTTTGTACATGGTTCAGTTCCGTGCATACCATGAAGCAGCATGAGCGGTATCAAATCTATTTGTATTGGCCAAATCAGGCAAATGGCTAGATTAGGCATGATTCAAGGCGATGAACGGAAGAATTATATGAAATAACCTGCAATCTGCTCACCTAACCACATTAGGTTGTCCCAACCCCAGCATTTAAAAGGTCTAAGAAGCATATTGATTGGTCGCTCAAAGAAAGAGATGCAATTGGTGTACTGACCAGATCTGGGAGTCCCGGTTACAGGTGATGTAGTGAAGCGAGCTGCGGGAGCATTGGCTGGTCTGCGGCTGTGGCAGTTGTGATAGGATCTTGGCATAAGAAACAAACTATCTCAGTTAAAGAAAGAAACACATTTTTTAGGTTTGACATAACAAATCATATAAAATAATTTATGTAAATGTCAGGTACGGTGCAGGCCATTGCTAGCTGTTGCTGATCATTATGAATGGCCAAGAAAATACAGGTTCAGCATAGCATATGGCAAACCTGGTGACCAACACATGCATAATATATGACACTTTATATCAGTCATGACTCATCACATTGAGAAAGCTTATAATCAAGCTAGATTTAATGGTTTTGAATACTAAAGATCACAAAAGAAAACATCATGCCTTGCATTAAATACAAATAAAATGTAGAAAAATTTATAGCATGGCCCTGAAAGGAACCAATGAGCGTGAAAGGTCTGTGCATATGTAATAGATAGAGAAAATTGTGAAGTCGTAACTAACAGCATGAGAAATTCAGGTATGATGTTCACACTGCAAACCTTTACTGCTCATTTAAGATTAAATCCATAACAACCAAAACTGAAGTATGCATTAGATAAAAGTGTCATATTCTATTTACTTCCTATACACCATGGCAACAAAAATGTTTTGCAGCTTTGAATCTAGTTTAAACAATTGCTACTAAAGCAGAATTGAAACGCATTGGAAAAGAGGAGCCGGAATTTCATAATAGATCAATTCAGCATAGTAAAGCATATATGATTGTAACGAAACTAAAAAAACTAAAAACCAGAAGAAATTGCTGTAATTGTTATCTAAATCATGCCAACCATAAATCAAAATGCTCACTTCCTTGTATCAAATGCTGACTTGTACAAATTGTGATCAATTATCAAATCAGTGTTCCAGAATCATAATCCCAGTAGTACATGTACATGCCTTCAGCTATGAGCAAAAGCAAACAACCACAAGAGAGGAGAGAGAAAAAACACTCACCACTGTACCCGCCTCCAGTTTCATCATCGCGGATGAGCCCAGGTCACGTCATGGTGTAGTCTACAGCGTCGGCGGCGTATACGCGCACTGGAGCCTATCCGTCGTGCGCGCGTATAAGACTGCGGGCCGCGCCGCTCGCTGGGCCGGCACGCACACCCAACCGAAGAACATAAGACCACGACGCCGTGGCCACCGGTGTACGGCTGTGCCGTGCGCGTATGGAGGCGAGACTCCGGGAGCTGGGAGCGCCCGGGAGACGGGCTGCGGCGGAGTCACAGCAGGCGAGGCTGAGACCGAGGCGTGGGAGGCGACCGGCCACGCCGCCACGAGATCCTGGGACCGGGGCCGAGGCCGAGGCCGAGGCCGAGGCGAGCGACCGCGTCTTGAAATAGCGGCGACGGGACGACGACGGCCTCCGTAGCAGGCGCGGCCTACGCGGCGCGAGAGCCGGCACCGGCCGCCACGTCGCCTCCCATCACCTCTGCCTCCCTCAGCCGATCCCTCCTCCTTCCGAGAAGGCCGCCAGGCACCCGGCGGGGGAACGGGAGGAGGTGAAGCGGATCTGTGGAAGGAAGGCAACAGAGAGGCAGCTGGCGGCATGCAGTGCCGGTCCTATGATTTTGAGGGCCCTCTGGCGAACTTGTCGCGACGGCTCCTCTCAATAAATGTTTCTTAGGTAACATTTTAAAATTCTAACACCTGACCTAAATTACAAGAAAAACATGACTATATAAGTGCAAAGTACTAGACAAAAATTGAACAAGAAAAAAAACCTAGGGCCTAGACAATTTGGATATGAATTTATTCAGAACTAAGATTCACAAATCATAAAAAGGGCAGAAGGCAATAACGAAGATCAGATGTCGTCGTCTTCGTCGAGCCCTGCTTCAGCTGCCTGGTCGCCGCCGCCGTCAGAAACGCCGTCGTCTGGCTTCTGGAAGACTGAAACTCGGGCGGCGGTGTCTCGGTGATCTGCGCTGGTGATTGCGTGGTGAATTAGTGATCGGTGCTGCGTCTCTCGCAGTCTCCTGTCTCGCCAGAAGTCCGGAAGTCGCGACTCGCGATCGCTATGTGCGCGTGTGCGGGTGTCGGCGGCTCGGCTCCTTGCCTCCCGGAAAGAAAGAGGCCGACGACTCCTTTTGCTGATGGGCCGCTGCATCTTCTCATTAATCTTAAATCCTAATGGACAATAGCTAAAGGGTATGGAGTATTATATACTTGGGCTTGGGCCCCAATCCCGCGAGGGCCCTCGGCCGTCGCACCTCTTGCCCTCCCCTTAGGGCCGGCACTGGCGGCATGCGGGAGCGCGGCGGCCGATGGGGACGAAGCGGAGGCGTCGAGGCGTGAGGCGTTTTTCTTTTGACGGGTGCTGAGGGAGGGGAAGAGGGACAAAGCGGAGGCGTCGAGGCGTGAGTTTTTTTTTTTTTTTGGCCAGAGGCGCCTGTGGATCGTTGAATGGACTGGGAGACAGGAAAAGGAGGCGGACACACGCACGAGGCACGTGGATGCGTCCGATTTGTAAACAGTAAATGTACAGTAGCTGAAGCGCTCTCGTCGCGCGGATGCTAGGAGCTTTATGGAGTTTCATATTCAATGACGTACCATACTGAGGGTGCTCTTGAAAACTTGTTGCTGATGTATTCAACAACATAAACCCTCTCTGGATAACCCCTCGAGTGCTAAGCTTCCGTGAGGGCCCCGGAGAGTTTCGATGCTACTTTTCAGATCTCCCGCGCGCTGCCCGCTGTCAGACTCAGAACCAACGCCTGGTTTAGTTCCACTCCAAATTTCCAAAGAGTGCTACAGTACCTATCACATCGAATGTTTGTGGCCCGTGCATGGAGCATTAAATGTAGACGAAAAAAACTAATTGCACAGTTTGGTGAGAAATTACGAGACGAACGTTTTGAGCCTAATTACTCCATAATTAAATACTAATTGTCAAATAAAAACGAAAGTGCTACAGTAGCCCCAAATTCTAACTTCCTGCCACTAAACATGGACCAAGCTCCAATGTTCACCTCTGGTGGTACCTGAAGCCAATATTTGCCTCGGCTAAAGGACACCGTGCAAGCCCTATGCTCTAAGCTATGGTGGGAGAGCTTTGGTGGACGACTGACTGACTCGGTCGGCTGGATTTACGCTCCAGTGCTACTCTTCAATGGAGCATCGGAGAGTTGTTCCAACGCACCAAACTCTCTTCTCGAACATTTTTTTTTTTGAAACGGCTAACTTCAACGGATCTCCCACAGAATGACATCATATATAGCACCGAGCTAGCATTTTCAAAAGTTTGCTCCGCATCACTTGATCTGAACATAATCATTGTTAGATCTCACGTAGCAACACTAGATAATTGTCTTTCCAGCGAGTTTTTTTTTCTTAACAGTACAACTATCTATCGTAAACTTTATCTCAATCTTCTCTGATAACCCATGTTATTCCACTAATATTGTCACTCAATTACAGACACCCAAACGAGTCTTTCGCTGTTTATATTGGTAGAGTGTGGTGAACTTATCCATGAGAAATTGAAATTCTTACAAAATCCATTTCAAAATATAATTCCTAACTTTGGTTTGGGATGTTAAAACATTTTGTCTAGTTTTCCTTAAGCCACGACTCTTTCATTTGGATTACAAATTAGGGGCACTTTAATCAATTTTCAGACTAACAAAGTTAGAAAACCAACCGATGAGGCAGCTGCCATTGTCCATTTTAGGGCTTCCCCAATGCACCACGCTGGTGTGCTGCCTCATCTTCCACATCCTCACCAAGCTAACATGTCACACTCAATAGTGGTCTCTAAGGTTGAAAACGGACGATAAAAAATCCCGTTCCGACCCGTTCCGTTTTCTACTTTCTTCCGTCCGTTTTTGTATTTGTGGGATCCCGTTTCCGTAATACGGAAACGGGAAAGGGGTTTTTCCGTCCATTTCCGCGAGATCCCGTTTTTATCTAGAATTGACCCGTATTTATTCCGTTTTTCATCCCGTTTTCAATCTATGTGAGATATGTCTAGAAATTTATATGTTCATAAACCTACTAATCACAAATTATGTATGTTAATATGTTAACACATGGTATACTAGTGAATATTGGACCGATAATTTCATACGTTTATATTATTTTGTGACTTTGTTCATGTATACTCAAGAATATTTCATCATGTTATTCTAACTTATTTTTTCGGCTCTCTGTCCATATTTGTCTGTTTTCGTATATCCCCATACGTTTTTAATTCTGTTTTTTTCTCGAACCCGATTCCGTTTCCGCTAAAAATATAGAAACAGAAATAGAAGAGGAGTTTTTCTGTCCATTTCCGTCCGTTTTTATCTTAGTGATCTCACAGATTGTCATATACTCCTGCAGAAAAAACAATAGCCTGGTCTGACAAAAGAAGAAGACAGCACTTGAGGAGCACGATGGGCAAGGAAGCCACTCGATCACCTTGCTTTCTTGGCTGACAAAAAGCTGCAGCCTGGATAGAGGATGGCTGCTTGTGTTGGAAGACTTTACGGACACCTTTTGTCCTCAACTCATAAATGCCTAAGTGGTCTGCACTTTCTCTTGCTAACATGTAACTCCATATAGCTCCTACAATCGGCGCATTCTCGGCGCCCCTGGTTACTGTTCACGTTCGTTTGACCAACTGGATCGCGCCTTATGCGTTTGATTGCGCTGGCCCACCCCAGCCCCTCCCGCATTCGCGTATTGCCACATGCTCTGTTCCGAGAGCTCGTGCGTATCAAGACCTCCTTTTAGTGTCCTGTGACTGGTCCGGCGCATCGCCTCCTCCACGATATTTTCCTCGCTCCGTCCGTCACCTGCTCGCCTCTTCCTCGCTCCCTCCGTCGCATTAACAGTCTATGGTAAATAAATTGTCTGCCCAACACCTCTCCCCGTTCGCCTCTTCTTCACTCCCAGCGGCCGCGCTTACTCTTCTCTGGCCACGGCGCGCCGATGCCGCGCGCAACCCTGCCGGTAGCTGCGGCCACGGACGCGGCGGCCGGCACTGCTGGCACCTGCCTGCGCCAGAACGAAGAGGCGGCGACGACCACGCCTATTGCCTCCGTTGGGCGTGCCCTTAGACGCCAACAGAAAAAGCGTAAACATATGTCTATATAAGGTCCTGTTTTGTTTGCAGCTACTAAATTTAGTCTCTCCTAAATGGTTTAGTCCCATTTAGTCACTACAGAGTTGCTAGAGAGAACTAAAGCCTTTTTAGTCTCATTTAAGGTGTGTTCTTTTCCATGGGAGAAGGAACTAAAGACTAAATTTTAATCCCAATTAGTCCCCTTAAACCAAACACCAGGCACTAAACATAGGGACTATGGACTAAAATGTAGTAGTCCCTTGAGGACGGCTAATTAGGACTAAACAGCTCATATGACTCCCTCTCTCTCCTCCCTCGCATTCTCTCTTCTCCCCTTTAGTTTCTTTTAGTCCCTAAAAACAAACATTATTTTAATTTCTGGTTTAGTTTCTGTTTTAGTTTCTAGTCCCATGACTAAAGAAAAGAACACACCCTTAGTCAAAGTGTTTGGATAAAAAATGACTAAATATGATTAAATGAGACTAGATTTAGGAGCTCCTAGCTGAACAAACACCCCCCAAGCAGTGCTTTCTTATGAGAGAAAAAATGCTGGCAGAGGGACATATAGCCTGTTTGGCTAGCTGGACTAGATCATGAATTATTTACTGCTGACTGGTTTAACTAATTTAATATAAGAGAAAAATACTGTTCTAACTTATACTCCACGACCGGATACGATCGTTGAGGGACTGTCGAACACGCTGATAAAGGGTTGAAGAATCTAACCAAATTCGGAAACAGCAGGTGAAACTTGCCACTCCTGCAGATGTAAAGCTCACTGCCCAGTGCCCACCTAAAATCCATTGGAGTGAAAGTGTGTCCGAACGAAACGGAAAAGAATCCCACTGACTTCCCGCGTCACACTGGCACGCAAACGCGGTACGCCCATCCTTCCCTGACAAGGTGTCCCCAAAGGTCATCGTGCTTGAAGATATAGCCCATCGCCACGCTGATCAGACGTTGTATGACACGTAGGGTCAAGGAATAATTGACCCACATGGCAAGGGCCTGTTTGGTTTTTACGGGAGCTACTAAAATTCCTGTCACATCGAATATTTGAACATATATATAGAGTATTAAATATAGACTAATTATAAAACTAATTACACAACTTGCGACTAATCTGCGAGATGAATCTTTTAAGCCTAATTAGTACATGATTTGACAACGTGATGCTACAGTAAACATATGCTAATAATGGATTAATTAGGCTTAAAAAATCGTCTCATAAATTAATCTTCATCTATATAATTAGTTTTATAATTAATTTATATTTAATACTCCTTATCTAAATATTCGTTGCGACAACCAAACACCCCTAAGCGTCGCTGCGTCGGGGCGGAACTTTCCCGTGCTTCTTGCGTTGCGAGAGTGCACCACTCCGCGGAGGGAATCCCCTGCATGTTACACCTACGTGACGTAGACGTACCCACTGAAGCACCGCGGTGACCACCGAGGAGAGTGGGCCCATAATGTCAGCGCGGGGGGCGTCGACGTGTGACCTCAGGGGATCAACACGCTAGCGACAAGTGTGCACGGAGTGGATAGAGAGGAGGGGGAGTGGGGTTGCGCGGACAAAATTGAGAAATTATTTTTTAATCCATTTCTTCTCGGCCGCAGTCCATAGAGGTATATAAAGGCAGGCGAGGGCGAGGCAGGGAGGGTTTTGGAATTTGACCGCCGTTTGCGTTGCGCTTGCGTGGGTGGGGAAGGAGCAGGCGGCCAGGCGCAGAGCCGCAAAAGCAGACGCGGAAGCAGCCCAGGCCCGAGCCGAAGCGGGGAGGCGACGCCGCTGCACTACCGCTCTCGCCCGGTCAGCGATTTGCCGCCTCGCGGGAGCCAGTTTTGGCGTCGGCGTCGGCGTTGGCGGGGAGTTCCCGGAGAGGGGTTCCGGTGAGGATGAGCGGCGGCGGCGGCGGCGGCGGAGGGGGAGCCAGGGGACCGTCAGGGCCCGTGCCGGCGTCCGCGAGGAAGCTCGTGCAGGGGCTCAAGGAGATCGTGAACCGTCCCGACGCGGAGATCTACGCGGCGCTGCGGGAGTGCGACATGGACCCCGACGAGGCGGTCAGCCGCCTCCTCTCCCAAGGTCACATCTCGTGTCACTCCCCTTTTCCTCACCGTTTCGTGTGCAGGCTCGGCCATTACTGCAGGGTGTTCGCGTGCCTGACTGTATTGGATGAGTGCGCGCTGGGGAGTTTGTCTATAGCGTCGGGTTTTCAGGAACCGTGCTTCCTCTTGCCCTTCTACTTGGGGATTTTGCGGCGATTGCTACTGCTCTGCTAGTATTCGGGGGCGACTGTGCTAGTATTCGCTAGTAGCAGCCTGGCAGGACTGGCTGGAATCTCCGTTTCGGATTCGATTGATTTTACGAAGATTTGGTTCATGCCTTTGGTTTGGAAGTTTTTGGAATTGTTTGCAGTGTGAAATTCAGTACTTTTTTCAGCGCTTATTACTTGCCATTCTCAGTTCATTTGCAACTCACTGTAATTGTAGAAAATAAAACTTGGTCCTTTACCATTTTGGTGGGTCGCTGTTAAGCTTCTGTGACTGTTGTCTTTATTCATGAACTCGAATGAACTGGAACAGTTTCTTCCTGTTATTGCCATCACGCTATGTTCCCTTTTGCGTTCACAGTGTTTAATGTCTTAAACTGTTTAGAGCTGCAGTAACTATGGATCTGTCAGATGCTTGCATAAGGAAAAAGGATAGTTCAATTTTTCTCGCATGTTTAGGCATTATAAAATGGATTGGATTGGCTGAAGGATGATAAAACACGTGAACATCTGGGAGATGAAAAAAATAGCTCGACTGCTTAGAAGGCAAGGAAAGGTGAAGCCATTGAGTGAATACAATAGAGGCTCTAAGAGCTCTGGTTGTTTGGGTCTTGAGTTTTGTCAGACAACAACAACTAAGCCTTACTGGTCCCAACAAAGGTGGGTTGGCTAAAATAAGAAGATAAAACCAGAATGACATGTCTAAACTTAGCTTGTAGTAAGATACAAAGGATATTAGTCCTCTATCAGTCTATCTTACTTTTGAACTTTACAGTCTGATTTCTTTCATCTCAGGCAGAATTTGGATGAACTTGCACATGTCTTGTAGACTCTGTTTACTTTTGGAATGAGCGTCAACATGACAACATCTGTCTTCTCAGGTTAACCGTGTGCTTCAACATGCCAATAATATGATATAGATTCCATTAAGATGATCATGTTGTCCTTATACACGAGCTTAATTTTGTCAGACAGACCCCAATTTATGATTTTTAAATTATTATTATGCATGGCATGGACCTGGATTGCTTTTATAGGTCTGGTTTCTTGTTTTTCTGTTTGGTACTGAAAGAACGAATTGGTGATTATGGTCTCAGACTCCATGTTGAGTTACATTCTTTTGTGGTTCATGAAGTTAATGATCTGTATTAGCATCTGGTGTCACTTTTGTTGTCAGAACCGCCTTGAGTTTGTAATTCGCAATTTTACGAGAAACTAATGAAAATTGTGAGAGATGGTTAGCTGGAATATTATCTTAATGAATGTTTTAGTAACTGCATGAACCTTTGTTATATTGGTCATTGACTGCTGAATACCTGATTTTCATGCAAGACTAAGGGTTTCATGAACCTTGGGGATGCCTTGCGGTAGCTACTTTGTTTTGTCCCAAATGGCCTATTTTAGTTCCTGTTGTCCCATTTAACCTGGTGTAAGTCCGATAAGTAGTGACACTGGTGGCATCGCTGTGCATGGTTGGGTTAGGCCCTTGGTTGCCGATTCCGACTAAGAACTGTTTGAACTGGGTAAAGTTATCTGTTAAGGGTAGAACTTGCTGTAATTTAGTTGCATCAGAATGCAATTCGGATTTTGCTTGTTGTGGAAATGTTGTATATCTTGTGCGACAGGTTAATATACCTATTATGCATTTTTAAACACCTGACCCCTCTGATCATTACTGTTCCCAACTTTATGAGGGAAGTCGGAGAATGGATTCCAACAAATGTTTGAATTACATGGGCATATTTCTAAAATTTTCCATCACAATTTGTATAGATGAATTTTGATATGCTGATATTGCAGTTGAAAAGAGTCTTTCTATCGCTCCATTCAATATACAACAATTTTGTTTTTTCTTGAGAAAATAGACACCAGTTTTGTGTACAACAGCAACATAGAATTAAAATTGGTTTGTCGTTTTTCATTGCTCCAGATATTCACTTGTATATAGCTCTCATATTGTTGATCTTTCTCCAGATACTTTTCAAGAGGTAAAGAGCAAGCGTGATAAGAAAAAGGAGGTCAGTCGAGTATGATCTTTATTTCAATCTGCCAATGCTCTTGGTAATTTCAGTTTGTTTGATAGCCAACTTGTTCCTTTGTAACATTTGAGAATTTGTTTTATTCAGTTTTGCCTGATAGCTCTAGTCAACTGTTCTCGTAAAAAGAGGTTGTAGCTTATCTTCAGTTACCCATATTTTTTTTGTTGGATATATAGAATCAATAATGATTGTTTAATGTCAAAGCTGGTGATTAACTATGTGCTAATCTTGCGTTTAGTATCTCTTGATTAGCTTTATTGTGTTTTGCTTTAATCTTGAGAACTTACATCAGTATACTGAAATTTCGCATAGGTTAAAGAAACCCCAGAGCCAAGATCTCGAGGAGCAAGTAACTCCAGTCGATCCAGTAGAGGTGGTGTGAACCATGCTGGACGAAGCAGTTCAGCTCAGTCTGGATCCAGTGGCACTGGTATTTTTTTTAATAAGGAAGTTCCACTCCATGAGTTTTGGCATTTGGCCACTCAGCTTCTCATCTTTTCTTTTCAACCAAACCAGATTATAGGGCTTCAAGATCATCAATATTGGGACCTGCTGTGCCAGCTACGAATGCCATTCAGAAGCCAACAGTTCCTAGGTAACGAATGTTCAGGAGCTGGAAGTTCTGATATATCTGATTGTTTTGTATGTAGTAGATATAACCTCTATGCTTGCTATTCTGTTGCAGTTTGTCCACAAACAAAGATGTGGTTCCTAATGGATCAGTTGGAGCACCACAATCATCATCTGGTTTTCAGCACAATTGTTTTGGGGTGCCAGGTCAGATGTCAATGGCTGATATAGTGAAAATGGGAAGGCCTCAAGTGAGGTCTTCTGGCAAGCCTATGGCTGCAGCAGACGCATCATATGCTGGTCAAACCCCATCTTTATCTAGCTCTGTAAACCAGAACTCGAAACAATCTGCAAACACAGCCGTACCAACTACTTTTGACTTTCCTGCTCTCCCAGACCCTATTCCACATACTGTGAACTCTAGTCATGGTTCTGCTGGGAACAGCCATACACATGAGAATGATTGGTTTCCTCAGGATGAGACGCCATCTGGAGCTCAGTCCACAGGCATTGAGGCATCTCGTGACCAGTCGCTATCTGTGGCATCACTGGACCAATCTATGTTGGTTGCCGATGCTGCTTACTCACAAGAAAATTCTCATGCAGAAGAGAACAACTCCACTGCAGTTAAAACAACACTGTCTTCCGAAAGACACTTGGAAATTGTGGAGGAGGACAATCATTTCAATGATGGGTTATTGCAGAACTCAAATGCTTACCAAGCTCAAGTGCATTCCTATGTTGATAATGAAGGTTTGTGTTAAGAAACTGTCAGTTTAGGTCTCTTCACCGGAACATAATCTAGGAGCTCTATTTTTGGTGTCCAGTGGGCACCAAGCAAATTTATACTAATATAATCAACAAAGTTTGAAGAATACCATTTATTGTTTCTACCAGGCTATAATTCCAGTGTGGCTTTGCCTTTGCACAAGAAACCCAAATTCACTATTTGTTTAGTTTTGCATTTTACGCCTTGTCCCTTCTGATGCCTTCAAGTGCTACTGTGCTAGTGTATATTAAGATTGAGAACATCATGGAAGAATCATGTTAAACTTTGAACACAACGTCAGATGCAACGGACACACTGTTTTATTAAGAAATACTTACCTTCCTGTTACTATATTGATTGTAATTGCGATATAATATCATTGAAAAGTCTTCTGTTATTTGTATATTTTTAGGTGCCATTTTATCCTCACACCGAGATAAAGGTTGTTGCATTAGTGTCCTGAAAGATAGAAGATTGAGACTTGTACTTGGATGGAAGAATTTGTATTTGTGTTGTCTTAAATACATATATGGTTGATAATATTACAGTTTCAACAATATGCAATAGCATAATTGTGTCATATAGTATGTATCATGTCGATGTGATTTGATACTTGAGAAACGTATGGTCATACATATCCAAAGTTTGTGGATTGTTTTGTATGTACAGTGCAAAATCTCAGCCCACAGAATTTAGCTGTGAGCTAATTATTCTTGTCCATTGAGGCTATGATGACTTAAGCTGGTTTAGGCTGTTATGCATGATTGTTGTCTTATTGGCTCACAGATTGCTGTGACACAAATGAGCCACAATATAAATTGTGCCTGCAAATTCTAAACATGGACTCTTTGACTATGCTTTTGAACCTTTTCTTTTGTTTTGCAGTTGGGATTTCCAATGTCGATGCAGAATCAGCTGTGGCAAACTTTCAGCATTTAAGCCTACAGAATGAAGATATAGCTGCAACCAAGTCTGCTGAAGATAACCCTGCGGTTATACTCCCTGATCATCTACAAGCTGCAAATGCAGACTGTGCTCATTTGAGCTTTGGTAGTTTTGAATCTGGTGCCTTCTCTGGCTTGCTTTCATCAAAGGTCCCAAAAGGCAGTTTGGAGGACGACGAGGTGCATATTCCAGATGAATCCCCATCAGTTAATCGAATAGATGTCAGGTGAAAACATTTTCCTGCAAATTTGTGATTCAAAACATGAGATGTACACTCTTCTGACGAGGTTGCTTTGCAGGAATCAAGATTACTATGACAATGATGCTCTAAATTCTTCAGCAAATGAGGATGTTGAGACAAGAATTGGTACTAACATGGATAACATTGATGGACCTTCAGTTTCAGAGTCTGATGTACTGAGGCAGGGGGCCATAGATGTGCCTGGTCTTCAATATGACCTGCCATCAGTTTCAAGTCATGCATATTCAAACACAACACAGCCAAGTACAATGGAAGACCCACAAGGAAACACACAAGCACAGCCCCTTTCCCATTTTTCTGGCTTACTGGTATATTTCTCTTTTTCTCAGAAGAGATAGGATCACTGACAGTTCTATTATGATGAAATAAGAGCTAGAAACTTAACTTTCACCTATATAAAACTTGTCCTTTTGATTTGTTGCCTTGATCACAGAAGCATTAAGTTGACCAAGATTAAGCTTTGATGATTTCTTCTCTCTGATTACAAATCTATCTGTTTAGCTTCGGTTGAGGAAGAAAATAATAGCGTGGATGTTCAATAAGTCTTTGCTTGCTATTTCTATTGCACTAATTGCTTTAATGGTTTTGGCCTTTTGTGGCCCTTTTCTTTTAAAAAATATCCAAACAGGCACATATATGGTATATGTGTTGCTATGTTATGTGCCAATGTAATGCCTGGGTCCAATCTGTAGGCAGCTGGGCATGAAGAATGTAGTTAGTTTGGTTTCAAATTTCAATACATTATATAAATAGTATTAATATGGCAAAAGTATGTGTCTGCCTTCTCAAGGTTGTAGCGCGGAGTATGTTTATGTATATTCTCCATTGGACGCTGCTATCAAATTGATTTACATGTTGCGTCATTGGTACTTCAATGTCCTAATGTTTTGTTTGAATACCGTAACTTGAAAATTTGAATTAAAACTCGGTATCAGATTTCTTACAGTGATGACTGCAGTGGAATGGCATTTATTGTTTTACTATCTTCTTGCCT
The DNA here is from genome assembly GCF_019320115.1 of Miscanthus floridulus. Taxonomy (NCBI): domain Eukaryota; kingdom Viridiplantae; phylum Streptophyta; class Magnoliopsida; order Poales; family Poaceae; genus Miscanthus; species Miscanthus floridulus. Next base: position 94,403,939 of record NC_089584.1, on the reverse strand, counting down.
AGTTTTATGGTGTTGTTTTGTCCCCTTTCATAGTCCTTAATTCCTTATTTTTGTTCTTCTGATATCTTCTTGCAGCAAGCAAATGCTCTACCCAATAACCTGTTGGGGTCAAATCTTACCCCTCTTCGGGAGTTTGACTTCTCGCAGTTGCTTCAGACACAGTCAGCTACAAAGTATAACCCATCTGTTGCACCTAATAATCTGCCAGCAATCTCCATGCAAGAGGTAATTCAAAATTTCAAAATTTTGATATGTTTCTGTATATCCTATCCATTGTGTAGTACAATGGAACATATGGTGCAAGCTTTTGAGACATTTCTTTTTTTTTCTTTTTTTTTTTGTGCACACTCCAAATTTCCAAGTGATGAGAAAAGATTAAGACCCCCTCTTTAGTATGGTATTCAAGTTCAGCAGAACTCATTGTGATACCTCTTCGTTTCTGTATGTTACCGATTCGTATTTGCGGAGATGAATCACATGGCAAAAATGATGTGGCAACGTAGTAGCCCTTATTTTGATGTCCATGGAAGTTTGTGGCATGTTTATAAAATGAAGCATCTGATTACGTAACCTGTCAGTTTGTACTTTTATGTCAGCTAGATGGATTACTCATTTCGGTATCATTTGTGTGGTGATTTGGTCTTACATGTTGATGTGCTGTTGCTTCAATAATCTCATTGCTGCATTTCACTTTTTTGGAACTTTCTCCAGACTTTAAAATCAGGCGGCTTCCCCAACACTCAGTCTACGCAACATGTTCCCAGTACAAGCATTCCGTCGGGTCTTCCTCTTCCACAACAATTGCCTGTATACTCTCAGCCAACTCTGCCTCTGGGACCTTTTACCAGCCTGGTTGGCTATCCATATCTACCTCAGAACTATTACCTACCATCAGCGGCCTTCCAGCAAGCGTACTCAAGTAATGGGCCTTTCCATCAATCTGCTGCTCCTGCTGTGCCTGGAGCTGGTATGAAGTATTCGATGCCACAATACAAGAGCAGCCCTCCTGCTTCGAGCCTACCACAGCCATCATCACTCTCTGGTTATGGAGGGTTCGGAAATGCAAATAATATCCCTGGAAATTTCAGCCTAAATCAGGGTGCTCCCTCTGTGCCCACAACTTTGGGATTTGATGAAGCTTTAGGCACACAATTCAAAGACCCCAATCATTATGCAGCTCTACAGCAGGTAATGATGAAACGATGCTCAGGTTGATCTTCTGGTACCCTTGGTTGGATCTATAGCCTTCTTTGGTTGCATGAAGTTTTCGTGTTTTCTGTTTTTGTTTTGGAGGTCCATTTCATTCTGAAGTGTGCTTTTTTGTTTTCATGTCAGAGTGATAATTCGGCAATGTGGCTTCATGGAGGCGCTGGTTCAAGAACTGTTTCTGCAGTTCCGCCTGGTAACTTCTATGGTTTCCAGGGCCAGAGCCAGCAGGGTGGCTTCCGCCAGGCACATCAGCCCTCTCAATACGGTGGTCTTGGGTACCCAAGCTTCTACCAGTCGCAGGCCAGTCTGCCACAGGAGCACCCCCAGAACCCCACAGAAGGAAGCTTGAACAATCCCCAGGGGGTACCATCCCGGCCATCGCACCAGCTCTGGCAGCACAGCTACTAAACCTTCTGTGCTCTCTTGGGAGATGCCTCTCTACGCTGCCAGGTTACCTGCAAACCTTGGCACGCTGCGCCGTGAAGCGAGCAGACTAGCTGAGCTACCGTCTTGAGCGCTGCTGAGTAGAGGACGATCCATCCAACAGCAATGAAGTGTGTTGTTTTTCTTTTCCTTTTTTTTTCTTCCAGTTATGTGTTCTGGAACTAAATTAGGCTCTCGTGGTTTTTACATGATAGTGAGTGGTGATGCAGAGGTGCTATCTTGTAACGGTAAAGTCCTGACTTATCTAACAGATCAGCTTTTCATACCCCTGTAATGTGCCATTTTGTTCTTGATGCCTAGAAGCTTCTACGTGTTGCAGCTACACTTGATATGCATGTATGCTTATGAAGCTGCAGTCCTGGCTTGCAGAATCATACAGGATGAGAGTGGGTGCTGCTAGCCTGCTACAAATTTCCCATGGGTTTTGTTCGCTTTGAGGAGCTTTGAAGATCCCAGCAATATTAAAGTCACCAATACGGTGGACTCAACTGTAGCCTAATTATGCTCACATGCCATGCAACTGTTAACTACAAACCACTGCAGCAATTTATAAACCTGCTATGTTGTTCTCGAGCCAGTTTTAATGGATTGGCAGCAGAGTGTCATGCTGTCCCATGGAAATTGAGCTGTACTGTATGTGCATGCATTAGGGTACGAATTGATATATGCTCGTGGAACAATTGCAGAACTCAAATGAGAACTAGTACTAACTAATACTTCCTCCGTCCTAAAATATCTGTCGCTTTGTTTCCTGAGAAACAACTTTGATAAAATATATATTACAAAATATTAATATTTATGGTACATAATTAGTATCATTGGAAAGATCTTTGAATCTAGTTTTTTAATAAATTTATTTGGACATACAAATATTGTACGTATTTTTTATAAATCAAGTCAAACTTATGGCATGAAAACCAGAAACGACAAATAATATGGGACAGAGGGAGGAGCTCGATGTCATACCCCGCACGCAAGGTATTGCAGACAATTCAACCTTTTATCAGCAAGTACGACACTTGGTCCTATCACTAGGGACTGTAAGATCTCAATTGTCGAACATGCCAATTATGTCGATGTGTTGTTTCAAACTGCCAGGTAACCAAGTACAATGATGTGTTCAACGTCCATCTCAAGGAAATTACTAATTAGCAAAGTACAATGAGCTACTGAAGTACTATTTTTCAGCAAGTTAAACTCACTCAGGTGAGGTGACCTCGAAATTTGACTTTTCCAACGCTGTATACATTTTCCCAAGCAAATACGAGTTACATATTTTGAGTGTAGCACATAAAACATGACTGCTTGGGTCGACAGTTACTTCTGAGACATTAGCTATGTAGCTTTCTTCCTTATAATGCCTTCTAAAGTGAGATTATTGATCTTCGCAGCAAGGATGAAACCATTACTTGTTAAACCTCCTATAAACACAATAAATGATCAATACCAGAGCAAAGGCATGCCTCAGTTTTTAATAGAAAGTAAGTTGGCTGGGGTTTCCAGCTCATAATTGAAGTGCAATTGCATAACATTGACACCCAAAACAAGCTCTAACAGACACTTAGTGCAGCGATAAAAAAAAAGACACCTAGTGCTAAACCATTAGCAATAGTAGATAGACTAAAGTAACGGTTCACTTTGATCCTATAATTCTACAGTATATCTCCACTGTTGTGAACTTTAACAGAATAAAGGATTCAATATAAACTAGTGATTTTATCATTTTGAGTTAAATGCACCGTAGGTCCATTAACTTTTGGTGGTATGTCATTTAGGTCCATTAACTTTTGGTGGTGTGTCATTCAGGTCCATCAACTTTCAAACTGTATTTTTTGGTCCATTAACTTTTGGTGGTGTGTTATCTAGGTCCATCAACTTTTGAATTGCATTTGTAGGTCCCTAAACTTTTTAATTGGTTCACCGTAGGTCCATATCCCTTCGTTTAGCGAATAGATCTGATATGGCACGTCAAAAAACAGCAACCGTGGAGTATAGGACGAGATCACCATCCGGAGATAATCTTCAATACGAAGAACATGATGGGATCACCATCTGGGGTTTCTCGAGCAGCGACTCGATGGTGAATAAACTCCACAATAAAATCCAGTCTAATCTACCGAGTACAAAGCCGAAGGCCACAGGTATAGGCACGCAGGCCACCTGACCCAAACAAAACTCGGACTCCACCAGCTCAACTAGGACCGATTGACCTTGAGTCCCTGATTCGGCTAACATGCACGGCACGTCTAAACGCAACCATCAATTTGATTCATGTACACAGGTGCACGCAGGCACTAAAAGCTAGATGCTAGATAAAAGATCGTGTATCACAACTGGATAGGAAACTAATGCATGAAAATAATAAAATACTACGGCAAGGATGCTAATCACGTTGGAAAAATTCCATTGATGATCTCCACCTCTTTAGACTTAGTACTGATGTATTTTGTTGGCTTCATTTTCTCCTCCTTTCCACGCAATAATAAGGCATCTCTATAAAATATCTTTGATGATAGTCCAACGGTTGTAAATTTCTCTATGTCCACAATATATTTATCCTTAAAAATAATAGTCCCAAATTTAAGACCAGAGGGTATTAACGAATTACCAGCTGCTACATTTGAATTATTGCTACACAAGTCTCCATGAACATCTTGAGAAGCTATGGACTCATCACCTACTCTACGGAGGCTGCTTATTTGGCGTGCCATGTCAGATCTATTCGCTAAACGAAGGGGTATGGACCTACGGTGAACCAGTTAAAAAGTTTAGGGACCCAAAAATGCAATTTGAAAGTTAATGGACCTGGATGACACACCACCAAAAGTTAATGGACCAAAAAATGCAGTTTGAAAGTTGATGGACCTGGATGACACACCATCAAAAGTTAATGGACCCAAAAATATAGTTTAAAAGTTGATGGACCTAGATGACACACCACCAAAAGTTAATGTACCTACGGTGCATTTAACTCTATCATTTTTAAGCTTTAGCATACCTTTCCCTGGGCAAATTTGTAATTGCAAAGTCCTGTCCTGAGCTCATACTTTTCTCTTAAAATTTTACTTGACTAAGTTCCTTAAAAAGAATATAATGTCTGATTGCTTCAAGATGTTTAAAACCTTATATAAATATAACAAAGCAAAAGAAAAAAAAAAGCATATGGGTCTGGTTATTTGGATGGGAAAATTGCAAACTGGTTGATAACAATGTCCAAATCCTTGAAGCAATAAATTTAATGATGGGAAAATTGCCTGGTCATCAGACTTCTTGTGGCCGAGGTGATGTCTAGTTTTGGAATTAATAATTTGAAAAGAGGCTAATACAAGTGATTTGCCTAAGTGCCACATAAATCAAAATAAACTAGAAAAAAAGAACCACATGAATCACTTACTGACAGAATGAGTCCAAACATCAATTTTCACGTTATTCCAACCAACAAGATGAAGATCTGGATGGTGACCTGGAAAAGGCATGTCTGTTTGAACATACTGTGCTCACATTGTTATAAAAGAAAATTTCGCACCAGTTTGTTGGATTATGTGTGGATAGCAAAATTTACGACCAGTTTTAGGATGTTTTCACCAAACATGAAACTTTCACAGCATGCTATACATAATTGTGTGTAACTATGCAACTAGAGTAAACACCATGCACAGTACATAGATGCAAAGTAGCTCGGTTCTGACATCTTGTATTTATGAGGGAATAGCTATCTCATGAAATGTTTCAGTTTCCTTCATAGGAGTTCTAGAATAATTCCCCAAATTTTACTGGAGTAGGGTTCGTGGCTCTCCTGTCCATTATGTTGTTCAGATAACAGTCATAGGAGAACAGACAGTTAGTGAACTACATTCTACAGATAAAACGGTTGGAGTAGCACTTTCTTGGATTGATTCTAATTTTTAGACAATATAGGTGAAAGAGTTGACTATTGGCCAAAGAAATAAAGACAAGAGGTAATATGAAGAAAAGAAAGGACCTTCTTCCTCAGCGATAGCAGCAACAAGCTGAAAGAACTCAAGTCCTTTAACAAAGTTCTTCACCTTCCATGCTCTATGTAATTTCAGAATACCACCTTCAGTGATCAGTTCCCAACCATTCACCTATTTTCAGGTATCAGCCAATGCAGTAGGAATTAGGATGATCTTAATAAAAAAATTTCACTACAAAAATATACAAGATCAAGACCTGTTCAAGCATCTTTTTAGCAGAATCTTCTGACATGGGATGTAAATCCTTAGAGTTGCATGGAACACAGCTTTTCATTGCTAATTCTGAAATAACAAAATGCATAGAATTATTTAAAGAGTGTGAGGTGTAGACATACCAGCAAAGAGTTAAAAAAAAAATTCTGGTCAGTCAGAAGAATATGATCCTAAGTTTCTAACATAATTTTTTGTCTTATGAAGAATAAAATATCGTGACTTCGGGAGCATAAAAGCTTTGCACCATATGTAATTAATGCATCACTATTTGTTCACCATGGTCATAATAAGGTACCCTAACTATAACTCAGGAAGTACGATCATACTTGCACGTTTATGATGTGCTTATTATTGTCTTGCCTCTTTCACATTTCAAAAGAATTCAAATGTGAAGGATTACTTCAACTGAAAACAAAATCACTAAAAAGATAGATATCATGACAAATATAGAATGGTGTGACTTTTCCATGTTTTACAATGTCATCAGTGATAGATAAGATGCTCACACAACATTAATACGTATAAAATTGATGGAAGCATTAATGTATGCATCAAATCTGCGTGAGATGAATTTCAGTCAGTAAGAGGCAACTTTATAAAAACCAAGTATATGAAGATGACCTTGACTCTCAGGGGAGTTATGGCACCCTCTTGCAGTCAAAGTTTTATTTTCGCCTTGCCCTCTAGTGTCCATCTTCTGATAGAAAGGGCTGCATAAATAGCGATGTCTGCATTGAGTGACAAAATATAAAAAGCACACACAGGATATGAAATAATACCATTTATCAGGGAGCTTGAAACATAAGAGTCATAGGCTTCAAGGTGATTTGGTGGATAATCATGAGTTCAGAAAACCATAAGCACAGCTTTACAAACTTGGTTTGCTAGGTGAAATTTTACAATGTTTTCACATCTAGCCATGCATATAACAGGCATGAAAAGGGCGCTTTTTGATTGAATAAAAATGTTTGCAAGGCTGTGTCTAATACCCCATCGCATTTCTTCAGTAGCATATCAAGCAGTGTAGAGTACTTAAAATACCAAGTGTAACAGCTCTTTGGTTCACTAAATAGATCGTTGTACACAAAAGGTACAAATCCCCATTTCCACATGAAAAATCAATTCTCAATCCTTTCTTGAGTGGGTTCTTTCAACTTTTTTTTCCTCGAAAGACCATTCTTTCAAGTTCATAATCTGATTATAGAACACAAATATTATATGTTCCTGGGACATGAGCCAAATGGCATTGAACTAAATATAATAAAGTTTCATACAAAAAATGGTTCCTATGATAACACTTTCTAGAATTAACACAGCCTTCGCTAAAGTTCTTGCACCGGCATAGCAATAGCCACTCGTAGGGCACGCAGGCGCACGCATATGCTGCGATGATGCTCAGAAAATTGTAGGTAAAACGACTAAACGAGGATATACCGTACAGATCCAAAATGCGAAGGCTTCCTGCGGACGAGAGGCCAGCGAGCAGCTGCCTTTACCTGCACGGCCAAGAGAGAGAGGTACATCAGTAGTGCACGGGGGGTGTTTGATGATATGCTTACACGGAGATTGGAGGAATCAACTCATGCGCACCTGGCCTACGTAGGAGCGCGATAGGAGGAGACGCGCGTGCACCGTTGAGGCCCGGAGCATCGGTGGCTGTGGCTCCCGCGGCTTCGCCGGAGAGCCGGATCCGGAGAGGGAAAGCGGAGTACGTTTTGCGTGGCGCCTGAGAAGTGAGAAGAGAGACGAGAGGGACGGCAGGACGGGCTGACGTCTGACGATGAGAAAATGGGAATTTTGCCCTTACGGGGAGCCGACTTCGTTAGAATGCCATTAAATTTGTGGGCTTCGTCAAAATATTCTTATCAATGATGCGTTTCACGCTATTTTGTTATTTCGTTTTTTTTTACTTTGTAAATTTCTGACCCTATCTATTTTACCAGATATGACCATTTTACTCTGTCTCGTTCCATCTTATCCTCTTGCTCTGCCCCGACGCTCCTCGTCATGGCCCCCTGCTCTCCCCCTCCCACGCTCCCCTTCCCCCTTCTCTCTCTCCCTCGCTCCTTGTCATGGCCGCCGCGGCTGCCGGCACTGCGCACGCGGCGAGGCGGCGCCCCGGCCACCGCGGCCCACCCCCTCCCACGCGCGGTCTCCTGCATGCGTTCCGCAGGGCCACACGATGCCACCGAGCCCGGTGGTGGCCGCCCTCCGGCGCACCGGCGGCCACTGCCCCCACCCTAGCACGCGCCTCCCTCCTCTCCATCTTTCTCTCTCTCGCTTCCATGCGGTGGCGCAGCAAACCCGGCACGAGCGCCCTCTAGTGCGGCGGCCTGGCCAGGCCACTGCTGCGGCTGTCTCGGCGCGGTGGCTCCTGCACGGATGCCGCCAGGCCCAGCTACCTTGGCAGGCCCCTCTGGTTGCAGCGGTTGCCGCTGCTGCCCGCCGTCGGCTCGCCCCGGCAGTCCCCTGCAGTCCTCTCTGTTCGTGCACAGTGTCGTCCCCCTGCTCCATTCGTGGCGTCTCCCAGGTGAAGCAGTCTCATTTCTCTCCTCTCTGTTCGTCCCATTGCAATCTCCTCTGGTTCTCTCTTCTCATTTGTACGGCGGATTCATTCTGTTCGTACAAGAAAGTCAGGTGCTTCCCTTTTAGTCTCCATCCCCATCTCTCCTTACGTACTGATGCGCCCGGTGACGCGCGGCCTGTCGAATGCGGCCTGGCGCGGACGGGCGACGACCGCAAGAGGATAAGGCAGGGGTAAAACGGTCACGTCTGGTAAAATAGATGGGGTCAGAAATTTATAAAGTTGAAAAAAACATGAAATTGCAAAATAGCGTGAAACACATCTTTTATAAAAGACATTCTGGCGAAGCTCACAAATTTAATGGCATTCTAGCGAAGCCCTCACCCCATAAGGGCAAAATTCTAATTTTCTCTCTGACGATTGGACGGAGCGATGAAAACATATCTGTGATTTAGGGTCCGTTTGATTGAGATCTGGCCTTCCACGCAACACAGGGTGGCCTTATATGATCCAAACGGGGCCTAGTTTGCTTGCGTCGGATTGGGCTGCATGGAGCGTCGCTGGGCCGACGAGACGAACGAATGCTTGATTGCAGTGCAGCGTGTGCCGTCTGCATCTGATAGACTCTCCAATGCAGTTGTACATGCCTTTGTGACTTAGTGGTGTTTGGATCTAGCGATTAAAATTTAGGAGGTATGTTAAAAGAATGTTGTATAGAGTGTTCGGATATTAATAAAAAACAAATTACATAATCAGTCAGTACTTCACGAGACAATTTTTTAAGCCTAATTAATCCATCATTAGCGCATGGTTACTGTAGCACCACATTGTCAAATCATGGACTAATTAGGCTTAAAAGATTCATCTCGCAAATTAGTCGCAAACTATGCAATTGGTTTCATAATTAGTCTATATTTAATACTTCATGCTTGCGTCCAAACATTCGATAGGAGAGCGACTAAAATTTAGAAGGAGCAACCAAACACCACCTTACTCCCTTCGTCTTAAAAAAAATAGAGTCGCTATGAGAATCGTGCTGGTCAAACTTTCTTTGCTTTAACTAGGTTTATAAAAAATACGTGCAACATTTATATCTCTAAAAAAATTTATTATGAAAATATATTCAATGGTCTACTTAATGATATTTATTATGTACTATAAATATTAATATTTTATTAAATATATTTGATCAAAGTTAAAAGTTGCTGAATTTTTTAAGCGAGAATGACTCTTTTTTTTTTAAAGTAAGTTTACACCGAGACTAGCTAGAGAATTGTCAGCAGCCGACTAGCACACACGAACGCCCTGACTCTTGTTTTTTTTTTTTTGACACCACCCACCCCCACAGTTGTCCCGGAGAGGACAAACAAACTTGTTGGTAGAACTTTGTATCTTTTCAGTACAAATACGTAGGGCACGATGAAGTCTTCACTTGTCATGCTTCGGGGTTTCTGAACCGTATGACACACTCTAGCATCTGTGTTTTAGTGTTTTTTGTTTCAGTCGGGAAGTTTAAACAAAAACAGTTTGTTGTTTGCATTCACTTTCCACGCATTGCCTGCCAGTATCAATCTTCCTCCCCCGCGCATCGGCGCTGCCATTAAATTTTTGCTGTAGCAGCAGAAAAACACTATTTATACTTGGATTTTGGTATCAGAAAAATACTGTTTCGACTAAAAAAAAATACCAGCCAGACAACCAGCCGAACAAACAGCTATACTCCTCGCTGGCTAGCTAGTACTTTGAGCTCATAGAAACTGGTGCTCTATCTCAAGCAAACGGCTCGACCCAAAGATCACACGGCTAGAAGAAGCCTAAGCTCAGTTCTTCCACTACGACCACGTCACCATAATTTCTTTTAGAATATAAATATACACCAGTGTCCACGTCACTATAAAGCTGACCCACCTAGACGCCTGACTCCACTCTGCTCTCGCGATCCCCGTTCCTTCGAGCCCCCACCGAGCACGAGCAGTGCAGCACGCCAGCACGGGAGGTGGGTGGTTGCTCCTGCTCAGGTGAGTGCAGAGTTCTTCGCTTCGGAATTTGGGTTGGGCTTCACGGAATCGCAGGGTGATTCGAATCGAACAGACTTTAGCACTCGTGCTATCGATCTCGGTCAGTTTTGGTGGGTTTTGCGGCGGCGTTGGATTCAATCAAACCGAACCGCAATTCCGCCATTTTCAGTTCGCTTCTCTCGCAGTTTAGCTTTGGTGTTTCTGTTTTTTTTGTTAGTGATCCAGTATCCAAAAATCTGCCCAAACTGGTGATCGGTTCGATCGTCTCTTGAGATTTTTCCTAAACCCTCCCGACTCGCTTTCGCCTTGATCATCAATTTTGCATTAATCGCTTCCTCATCTTAATTCGTCTTCCGATTGGCGGCTCGCCGTGCAGCCATGGGAACCGGCCGCGTCGCGCTCCTCCTCCTCCTCCTCTCCGCCGCGCTGATGCAGGCTCTCCTCCCCACACCTGCAGAGGGCTTGGTCCGCATCCCGCTGAAGAAGCGGCCCGCCGACAAAAACGGCCGCCTCCAGTTCCATGACGAGCGGCGCCGTGTCTTCCTCGGCAGCAACGCCGCCGCGGTGGCCTCGGAGAAAGCTGAGGCGGAGGCGGAGGGGGACATCGTGGCGCTGAAGAACTACCTCAACGCGCAGTACTACGGCGAGGTCGGCATCGGCACGCCGCTGCAGAAGTTCACCGTCATCTTCGACACCGGCAGCTCCAACCTCTGGGTGCCCTCCTCCAAGTGCTATTTCTCGGTGTGCATCGTGCACGGTGTTGGGTTCTGTGGTTGAGACTGTTTTACTAACTGTGTAGTTGTGTGTGTGGCTCTGAACTGAAGAGTGCCTTTTGGTTTTTTTTGCTGCAGATCGCTTGCTACTTCCATGCGAGGTATAAGGCCAGCCAGTCGAACACCTATAAGAAGAATGGTTTGTGATTTCGGCCTTCCTTGTGCTTCGTGGAGATTACTGTGTATTTCTAATATTTATATGATCTATCAATACTCTTTCAATGCCTCATGTAGATTTAGTGGCTGTTTTGAGTACTACTCTGTTCCAAATTAGAGTTCATTAGGCTTTGTTCTAAGTCAAACTTGTCTACTTTTACCATGTTTTTAGAAAAATAAATTGATGTCTCCACGTTTTCAAATAAATTCTCTATCAAAATATATTGCATGAAGAATCTAACGAAACAAATTTTATGTTCTAAATGTTGTGGATTTTTCTACGAACTCGGTCAAAGTTAAAAGAAGTCCGACTTAGAACAAAATCAAAATGAACTTTGATTTAGAACGATGGGAGCAGTTAATTTGGCACAGCTACTTCAGAAATTTTAGCTAGATACTGATGTACATAAAGTATTTTTTAAAGACATATTAGCTTAGATGTTTTTTTCTTTGGAAGCTAGAAATCGTAGTGTTTGTGTAGAACTAAGACTTACTTGTCGATATCGAGAAGCTGAAAATTTTGAAATATAAGAATTATGTATGCTTATTTAAATATAGAGTTAAATGCACCGGAGATCCATTAACTGTGAGTATGTTTCAGTTGAGTCCATCAACTTCCAAAGTGGCTTTTTGGGTCCATAAACTTTTAAAATGGTTCACTGCAGTCCATACCTATTTATTTAACCTTAAATTCAAAGCACATTTGTAGAAAACCCCTTCCCGCACCATGTCACGTACGCGGACGGCTCCGTGGCGCCCGCCGTCGCTGCTGCGAGCGCGCTGGCGAGCCGCTGCTGTGGCCATGCGGGCCCAACCGGCAGCTCGCTTCCCAGCGCCCTCCTCCAGCCGCCTCTCTTCCTCCTCGCTGTGACGCGCCAGTGCGCGGCCGCGGTGCCCGCTGGCCGAAGCCGCCCACGCCGTGGAGGTCCGGCCGCGGCTCGCGCGTCTCCCCGCGCCGACCCGCCTCGACGCCATGGAGGTGCTCGCCGTCGGTGCACCACCCCAGCAGCCGGACGATGTTGCGCTCGTCCTTGTCGACGCCCCGTCGTCGTCTTCGCCAACGGGAGAGAGCTGGGCTTCTACCACTCCATCACCAACGATGCGAGCGCCGTCCCCGCAGACGCGTTCGCACGCATCATGAAGGACGTCCTCGCCTGCCACGGGGAGGCCTCCTCGCCATTCCTGCTACGGGGGCACGTACCCGTACATGCCCGCGCCGCCTCCGTCCTCGACGACCCCGCCGCCACTGTAGGACGCAAACGGTCCGCGCACCAGGCAACCCAGCACGCCGTCGAGTACGTGCGGGATTCCATCGAGCTGGCCCACTTCCACGCCGAGCTGCTCCTTGACGCCGACTCCGAGCGTTCCACCATGGGCCCGTTCCTCTGCTTCGAGCTCATCTCGTGCTGCGCCGACCTCGTCCCCATGCCAGCCAAGATGATGCAGTGGCCCACCTGGGAACTCGGCAAGATGGAGGGTGCATCACGTGCATGGTCGGCCGCATCTGTGCTATCATCGTCATCCGTCTCGACTTCGTGTGCCGCACCACCTGCGGCGCCGCCTCGCGGACTCTGGCTGGACACTTCGAGGGCCGTAGCCTCAAGAGACGCCTGGACAACAAGCTGCTCTGCAGCTGGCACTCATCTCGGACCAGCTCACGCTCGAGCTCGGCAAGGCCTCCAGCGCTCTGCACAGCAAGGAGGGCGTCATGCTGGAGCTCCCGGCGGAGGGACGGATGGACACTGCAGGCTGGAAATGGCGAGCTGGACATGGACGCGTCTTTGGGGTCCTGCTGGGCCACCATGTTGGCCGCACCATCACGAGCGAGCGCCGCTCCGTCTTGGGCTCCATCATTCTTGCCTTCTTCTCCGGCCAACAAGGGCGGCCCAACAGACACGGCACGGCGGCACTTGGGACGAGCGAGGTGGTGCGCTCGGGTACAGGCGGTAGCGGAGACCCTCATGTCGTTCGTCTTCTTTCTGCTGGTGGCGAGCAGCAGCGCGTCTGGGTGTTGCCGCCGCCGCGAGCACGAACTAGATTAGAAGCTAGTAAGCCACTAGTTCATGGAGGTACCTGTGCGCGGCTCGAGAAGCTGTTCCTGTTCAAGAACTGGCTCGCCGGTGACATATCGCCGCGGTGGTCCCGCCTCCGTGCGCTGCAGGCTCTCGACCTGTCGAACAACCTGCTCGCCAGCGCCATCCCGTCGGGGCTCGGGGATCTCGCCAACCTCACGTCCAGCGCGTACTTGTAGGGCGACACGTAGTGCATGAACACCACCGCCCACACCACCAGGACGAACGCCGCGAAGGCGCCCGCTGACGAGCAGAGCCCCACGAGGAAGTAGACGCACACGGAGTAGAGCAGCGCCACAGTGAGAAGGTACGGCAGGAACACCAGCGTGGCCGCCCTCACCTGAGACGTCGTCCGCGACCTGCTTGCCCTTGTCGGCGCGGAGGATCTCCAGGAGGTTGCAGAGCACGGCGAGCGCGCGGTCCGTCACGGGGGCGGCGTCCCCCACGGCAGCCACCAGCAGGGAAGCAGCAGTGCAGGCATTGCAGGTCGCAGGAGCCGCCCGTTGCGGCCGCTCCATGGTCACCGCCCGCTGCGGCTGCCCCTTGCCCGCCGCCTGCCGTGGGCGCCCGCCAAAGCTGCCCGCCGCGGCCGCCTGCCGATTTGCCGAAGCATCTGCTCGCCGTGGCCACCGGTTGCACACGACCTGTCCGTGCCTTGTGCCCGCGGCCCGCCTGCGCCGGTAGCTGCCTATGCGTAGTGCGCGCGCGCCGCCCGGAGGCCGGAGCAGAGCCGCGCCTCACCGGCCTTGCCGCGTCCCCGCCCTGGCCCCTAGGATGCCCTACCACGGCCTTGCCTTGCCCGGCAGTGCTCGCGCCCCCCGCTCCTGCATCTTGCTTGGAGCTCGGAGACGAAGCGACGTGCCTCGCGTCGACCTCGCGTCGACCTCGCGTCCGCCTTGTCCGCCCTACGCCGGTGAGCGCGACGTCCGCCTAGGGCACGTGCGCAGAGAGCCATGCATGCACCTGCATGCGTGTGGGAAGGGGTTTTCTACAAATGTGTTTTGAATTTAAGGTTAAATAAATAGGTATGGACTGCAGTGAACCATTTTAAAAGTTTATGGACCCAAAAAACCACTTTGGAAGTTGATGGACCCAACTGAAACCTCCTCACAAGTTAATGGATCTCTGGTGCATTTAACTCTTAAATATATGTCACATTCCAAAGTACTCTTCCAACACCCCTTTCCAGATAATTGGTATTATATGCCTTGGTATGATTTAATGTCTACTCTCTGAGTCCATACTCATAACACGGGTATCGTTTCAAAGTAGGCATGAACTTCACCAGCAGGTGGCAGGTGCGACGCAATGTGGAGGTAGGGTGGTGCACTGGCCACTGGCGTAAGCAAGAAAAAAAGATTTAATATTAAGTAGCTCATTTTGACCACATGAATCGGTTAAAATCAGCAATATTCCTTCAAAATGGATACTTCGACTATCTGTACGTGAATGATGTGCACCACTATGGATTTTTCATGCTAGCTTCACCCTTGTTCACCAGTAAGCAGCTTGCTGTCCATTTGCTGTTGGAGAAATAATAGCCCATACTTTTTCGGGGACATCAAAGATTCAACTCAAGTTTGTTCCAGTTATCCTTGAGGGATAAACAAATATTACATGGCTTTATGCTATTAAGCCACAGTAAGATGTTTGGTTAATGCGATTGTAATTCATCACTGCGCCATCTTGCAGGGAAATCTGCTTCAATACATTATGGTACTGGTGCAATTTCTGGCTATTTCAGCCAGGACAGCGTGAAAATTGGTGATGTTATTGTGAAAAAACAGGTTTATTTGTGTCACCATGTATACACTTGTTTTATGTTATCTGGTCATGTACATCCTTTTTTAGAATATATGCTGATTTTGTTGCATTGTTCTGTTAGGATTTTATTGAAGCTACAAGGGAACCAAGCCTTACTTTCATGGTTGCAAAATTCGACGGCATTCTTGGGCTTGGATTCAAGGAACTCTCAGTTGGAAATGCTGTACCTGTATGGTGAGCAAGTAAATATATATGTAATGTCTGTCTGTTTGGTAATATCTAAGTTGATATGAATGCACCCTTTGTGCATACCTTATGGTTATTAGATCCAAATAGTGTCACTCCTTTTTTTCTAACGAATTGTATTGAAAATCTGGTAATGATTACATCTTGTATATTCTGCACATCTCCCAATTTGTAGGTACAACATGGTTAACCAAGGTCTTGTTGATGATTCTGTTTTCTCATTCTGGTTCAATCGACATGCTGATGAAGGGCAGGGAGGTGAAATTGTGTTTGGAGGAATTGATCCTAGCCACCATAAGGGAAATCATACATATGTCCCTGTCACTAGGAAGGGATACTGGCAGGTTAACATCCGCTTCTAGTTTATTGTGCAACTATTAAACTTTGAACACATGCACTGGTAACTAACTAGAAAGAGAAATACTTTTTGCTGACAACTTTGACCCATGAATTGATCTCTCATTTGCTTCCTACAGTTTGATATGGGTGATGTCCTGATTGGAGGGAAGTCCACAGGTGCGTTTATCATTGCTTTCATTTAAAATACACCTGTATTAAACGCAGAATTTTTTACTTGATCTGTAATGCCTCTCTGTTTCATTAGGATTCTGTGCTGCTGGCTGTGCAGCAATAGCAGATTCTGGAACTTCGTTGCTTGCTGGTCCCAAGGTGTGTTGTGGACTTTGTTTGGTTTTGTTCTTACTTCTTAGAAAGGAAAACGGGTCTATTACATCTCATCCTGGGGGACTATTAACTTATAATTGCTTTATTTAATGAATCCTGATACCTATGGAAATGAATATGATTTCACATTTGTTATATTAAGGAAGTGAGCCTAGTCAACTGGTTAGAGTGGGAGGTGTGCATCTCAACCACCCAGGTCCGAGTCCTCTACAACCGAATTTGGTTGTTTACTTTCTTTTTAATGAGAAACACCTAGTTCCTCTGGTAGACTTGCTCTGTCGCGGGTGAGGGTGAGGTGAGGAGAACGGGAACCGGTGCTAAGGCAAGCCTGGCTCCCAGAAAATGACCACACCCTGCGTTTTTCTGGAGCCTGGCTAAGGGGTGGTGAGTGACTTCCTGGCTGACTTGGACCTCTAAACAGGCAACCAAACAGCCTGAAGGTGGCTCCGTGGAGCCTGGTTGGGGCTTAGCCACCCAACCAAACAGACCCATGATAGCTAAAGTGGCCAAGTGATTTGCAGAAGTTTGACTACTATGTTTTCTGCTTAAAGGCGCTTTTTTAGCACATAACGTGTGCACTGCAACAGTACAAGAGGTTGATTTTTTTACTTAGTGCTTCTCGGTTTTTACAGTGTCATACTAATGAGCTAATGCGACAATAATATGTAAAATATCTATACTATGATTGATATTTCTATCCTAGTGGGTCCATTGCATTTTTTTAAATTTAATCTCTCTGTGTTTAGTGAATTATGTGGATATGCAGGCCATAATTACTCAGATAAATGAAAAGATCGGTGCTGCTGGGATAGTCAGCCAAGAATGCAAGACAGTTGTTTCTCAATATGGGGAAAAGATCCTAGATCAGCTATTAGCAGAGGTTCGCACATTTATAAAGCATGCAATTCTCAAGCTTGTGTCATAGTTTTATAGTTTTATTATTACTATTCATAAAATAGGCATGTTGAAAGGATGCTAAATTTTCTCTCGGCTAATGATGCAGACACAGCCAGCAAAAATATGTTCTTCGGTTGGTCTATGTACTTTTGATGGAACTCATGGTGTTAGGTAAAAGTAATATTTACTTGAATTTGAGTGCTGCATGATGATCAAATATCATAGAAAGGGTGAACTGCATGGATTTACTGTTCCATCTATTTGTGTGCTCTCTCACATTGTGTGTCTGTGTCTTGATATCTGAGATGTGACTTATAGATGCTTTGTGCGGTTGTACCCAACAATGCAGTGCTGGTATCCGAAGTGTGGTAGATGATGAAGCTGGGAAATCAAATGGTCTCTTCAATGATGCAATGTGCAATGCCTGTGAAACAGCTGTTGTATGGATGCAGAGCCAACTTGCACAGAACCAAACTCAGGATCTAGTGTTGCAGTACATTAATCAGGTTAGTTTCGTAGCTTGTAATACAAATGGAAGAATCAAACTTAACTTAGTACAATTCTTCTAATGTTGCAAGCTTAATTCTTCAAATGTTGTAAAACTGGTTCAACTTTGCAGCTATGTGAACGGATTCCTAGCCCTATGGGCGAATCATCTGTGGACTGCAGCCGACTTGCATCCATGCCTGACATTGCCTTCACCATTGGGGGCAGAAAGTTTGTGCTCAAACCAGAACAAGTACTGCTTCTTCGCTGCTGCTGTTACCTTGTTTCTGTGTGGAAATTCCATCCAGATTACTTATCAAGCTTAGCAAGCATACATTTTTGTTGAGTAAATTTCTCAAAACTATATACAATTGTCAGAATATCTTCTTCCCACTATATCCTGCAAGTATCACCTTTGAGTTAATGAGAACACTAGAGGCCTTGCTTTATTCATGGATCGGAGGTCCTACAAGTATCAATACAACAGCATTCAAATTGTTATATTCTGCTACTCTGTTTGGATTTTCAGAAGACTAATTTAATTTCCTCCTTTCATTTCTGTTGTTCAGTATATCCTTGAGGTTGGTGAGGGAGCTGCTACCCAGTGCATTAGTGGTTTTACAGCTATGGACATTCCTCCTCCCCGTGGTCCTCTCTGGTAAGTGGTAAATTATTCTCCTTCTGCGGTTCTTACAGCCTTTCCCATCCAAAATAAATACGGGAGCCATCATCCAGCTTTCTTGTTTTTACATCATCTCTCATGTAACCAATGCAAAGTTGTTAAGCTTTTCCAGATTTTAAGCATTAATTAAGATGGCCCCGCTCTATCCTTCCTGGAAATTTCTCCCCCAATCTTTGTTGTTTTTACTGATCGTCCTTGTTTCTAAAATCCTGAAAGAAAAACGAATTAATGTTCCTCAGTCTGAAAGTGACAATTTGGTGACACAGGATCTTGGGCGATGTATTCATGGGAGCCTACCACACAGTCTTTGACTACGGCAACCTGAAGGTTGGCTTCGCAGAGGCCGCATAAGATGTCCCCCATGACGATCGAACTATGTCATCGTCATGCAAGCATGTATGTGTATATTTACATGCTCAATAATGTTTATGTGATCTGAAGTAATACCTGTTTCAGCAGGCTAATATATTTGTCAAGGTAATGTTTCAAGCTAATTTCGTGGCTGTTGTCGACTTGTGATGTTTGTGCTTGCCTCTAGACTCTAGTCTCTAGTATTGATGTATACTAGTCCATCACGCGCGCCATCGCGCGCGCCGGCAAATCACCCGATTAAGGCGTAAGTAAAAAATATGTTTAATATTTGGACTGAAACAATATTAGGAGTCTAATGTAGATACGTCATGCACAAAAACTTAAAGACTGGAGCTCTTTTTATATTTAATACGGTAAGACTATTCAAAAACGAAGAGTGATCTATGCTTGGATCAGTAGAACGACAACACTGTATCTCGGTGATGTAATAACCAATCTAAAATCTTTAGCTTTGGCGTCCACATATTTCGGCCAACATGCATAGTTTTCCAAGGTTTTCTACTTTGTATTTTGGAATCAATAAATAGCAGACATATCTGACCTTGCAGAGTTTGGTGTTCTGTTATTGTCATAGAGAAAAGCAATCAAGTTTCAATCCAAAACTAAAATTAGAATTAGAAAGAAAACACAAAAATACCCTGATGCCTTTTAGCTCTATCTATTTTATTTGTCGCCGATAGGACCATCCAGTTTAACCTGCACAAGGAAATCTCAATTCCAATTCATCTGTGTAATGTAACGACTAAGAATAACATGCCTAAGTGATCTGTTTATGAACGTCAAGAAGAGAAGAACGCAAGTACCTGCAAACTAACTATGCATGCTCTTCATTCAAGTAGAGGGGTCAGTGCGCTCAAAGCCACCAAACTGATCTGATGTGGACCCGTGCCAGTCTGAATGTCACACACACCAAACTGGCATGGACATAGAAACCCTAGAGTATGAACCAATTAAATTGGAGGGGAAATCAGAGAAATCAAAACTGAAATTAGAGGAGGTCCGAGTACCTGCTAGTCTGAGGGAGCGGCTGCGTCTGGAGAAGTCACTGGGCTCAGTAAAGGTCAGGGGGAGGGCTGAACCAATTAAATTGGAGGGAAAATGAGAGAAATCAAAACTGAAATTAGAGGAGGTCCGAGTACCTGCGAGGCTGAGGGAGTGCCTGCCTCTGGAGAAGCCGCTGGGCTCAGTAAAGGGGTGTGTGTGTGGGGGGGGGGGGGGGAGAACAGCCAGCTAGGGTTTCGTGGGAAGCAGTAGCAGACGCAGACCGGCGGGAGGAGGCAGCGCCGGGGGTGCAGGCACGGAAAACAACCAGAATAATGAAAAGGAGACGTCGCATTATACATTTTTTAGTGGGCAATGGGTAAAATATATCTTTCAAATACAAATGTTATACTGGCTATACAATATATTATGTCACTGCCATTCGGAGGCACAAACACCAACCATCGAAAAATTAGCGTCAAGGCTAACCTTTTTTCATGATGCCAGAACGTAGCAGGTAGCTTCCAATTTCTCTATTATCTTGGTGATGATCCTATGACTTAGGAAACCAAACCTGAAAAGTTGACACCAAATTAGGAAACAGAGAACCTTTTTCATGCTGCTAGAATGTACGATTTATAGAAAGGGACAATGCTCCTTTCCAATTTAAAAGGCCATCACCTGGGGCTGTAGCGCGGCAAGCCAACAGGAAGCAGAGAATCGAAGGACACAGCAGGAGGATGAAATACAAATAACGGAGTAACGGTCGTGGCGTCGATGAAGCGAAGCCAAGCGCCGGCAATGTGGAGGAGTAAGACCTGGCGTCGATGAATCGAAGGTCAGCGCCGACAGCAAGAACGGAATCTTGTTTGGTTCTGGCATTGCATCGAACAGCTGAAAGGCACAGAAGGACCTAACAATTATTTAAACAGGGAAAAAAATTTTAAATGGAACCCAGATACCTAGGCATAGCAGTGTTGAGGCAAGGCAAGCCTGGAAATCAAGAATTGGATTCAATGAGTATAATCATCTCCATCAGCAAATCTACATGGCTCCACCGTCTCGATCTATTCGTCCTCCTGTTCTGTCCTGGGCATACACAGAGGCCAGAGAGAAGGAAGGGAAGAGGATAACAAAATATTATAGAGAAATATTACCTGCACAAATCTTGCGCAACCCTCAGCGCGGCTCACAGTGTAGCCTGGGCACACCTAGGTAAGACGTCGTAGCAGCAGGCAGAGGCGTATCTGGTGCACGACATGTTAGTCATGGAGAATCGCAAGCTAGGGTTTCGTGAAGTAGAGGAGCAAACGCGGACCGGTGTGAGGAGGCGGCACTGGGGGCTGGCACTCCCGTGACATCCAGCGCAGGCCGGCCGCGGTGAGGCATGGCCAGGGACGGCCACCGGCAGGGCCGACGCGCTGCAGTGTGCCATAGGCTGGAGGTGCCGTGTCAGCGCGAGCGCGCCGCACGCCAAGGCTCTGCGGCGCCGAGGGCCGGCCGGCACGCGGCGACGTCTAGAGAGAGAGAGAGAGAGAGAGAGGAAGAGGGAGAGGGAGAGGAAGGTAGGGGCACGGCCCAGCGGAAGTGGCGGCGGTCGGGGCGACGAGCGAGGGAGAGAACGAGCGAGGAGAGGGACGGCATATTTTGAGAAGCTTCAGGAAGGTGAAGCAGAAACTGGATATATATTTGGCTGACCAGATTCGAACGAGAAGCTAGAGAAGCTAGGAACAAGCAGAGTCGAAGGCAAAGCAGGTGAAGAGAATCAGGAGGAGCCGCTTCCGATAAAATCCGATCGAAGAGATCTGGGCCTTCGACCGCTAGATCGGACGGCTAGGAGAATTTCGGGCGACGTGGATGTGCTGGTTGCTGGCCAAAGCCCCCTGCTTTGATAATAAGAGATATGCTTTGGTTGCCTGGAACACTGGATAACCGCATACGTGCATTGCATGCTTGTTAGGTTCCCACCGTCCGTCGTGATGCAGAAGTAGGAACCAACAACTAGCAAGCAAATGCTGGCAAGAAGATAACTGGTCCAGTACTTTTAGTATGAAGTTACTTTTCTCTGATGCTCAGCAAGGAACCAGATGACAGCAGCTTACAAGGAAATTGAGTGATCACTGATCAGCACTCAGTAGTTCATACGGAGCAACTAAGGTGGATCAGAAATAGAAGGAACTATTTGGAAAAAAAAGTTCTCTCCATACATATAAGAAGTTGTAACCTTCGTCTTGTTCGATTGGCTTATAAATCGTACTTTTTCAGCCAACGGACAATATTTTTCTCTCACAACAAATCAGCCAACAGTACTTTCAGCCATGGCTTATCAGCCAAGCGAACAGGGCATAAGCCTAGCCTATACTTAGTTGCTAACACCCCCCACAGTCTGAGCTTCACCGGATCGAATGCACAGACTGGTTCTGAAACTTTGGAACAACGGCATAGGTAGTCCTTTGGTCATGACATCGGCAATCTGATGTTCAGTTGGAATATGCAGAACCCGGAACTGACCAAGTGTGACCTTTTCCCTAACGAAGTGAATGTCCAACTCAACATGTTTGGTCCCGCGATGGTGCGAAGAAGATTGCGAAGCCAACAACATTTAGCAGTTGCATTGGCCACTGCCCGGTACTCGGCCTCGGCGCAGGATCGCGACACCGTTGGATGCCACTCACCAAGAAAAACACAGTAGCCCGATGTGGATCGTCGTGTGTTAGGGCAGCCTGCCCAATCGGCGTCGGAGTAGGCTCTGAGGTCAGTGGAGGGCGATGCCGAGATGGTGATGCCGCTGTTGACCGTCCGGCAAAGGTACCGAAGTATCCGCTTCACAAGGTTCCAATGCGCAACCTGTGGTGAGTGCATATACAGACATGCCTGGTTCACAGCGTAGGCGATGTCCGGGCGTGTCAGTGTCAGATATTGTAGCACACCTGTGATGCTGCGGTAGAACATCACATCGGCCGCCGGATCACCATCACTTGCAGACAACTTTTACTTGGCATCGACCGGCGTGGTAGCAGGCTTGCAGTTTGCCATGCCAGCACGATCAAGGATGTCTTCCATGTACTGAGCTTGCGTGAGGAAGAAGTCAGTGTCATCACGACGGATCTGGACGCCGAGGAAAAATCAGAGGGCGCTGAGGTCTTTGATGGCAAACTCTCAACGGAGTTCCTCGATGACGCGTGTCGGTGTTTTGGACCGGAGGATCCTCAACCAACTAGTAAATTTGTACTGCGTGTTCCCAATCCTGGATGGTGATGCAAAGAGACACAAGGCTTATACTGGTTCAAGCAATTGGTGCCCTACGTCTAGTCTGAGAGATCGATCTTGTATTCCTTGCACCGAAGTGCTTGTAGTAGGGGGTTACAAGCTAGGTGAGAGAGGGAGCTAGTCCCAGGTCTCGGCGGAGAGTGATGTGGGCTGCTTGAGATGTTGCTCTCCGGCGGCAGGGAAGTGTGCATGTTACAGGGTGTTGTTCTTTGTCAGTGCCCCCCTAGAAATGGCCCAAGTCCCTTTCTTTTATAGTTGGAGGGAGGACAGGGGTAGTACATGTGCTAACTATACGGCGTTGTGCGAACAGAGGCGGCGAGTCCGAGCCCTGTAGCCTGTTCTTGTGGCGGTGTGGTCGTCGGAGTGGTCCGTCCTTGGAGCGCTAGGGCGACGTGCTAGTCACATTCGATCCTGTGCGTCATGGGAGCTCCAGGGCTGTCTTAGAGCGGGCGCAGCGGTCAGCGTGCGGGTCGCTGTGGATTGACTGCGTGCAAGGCCGAGGCTCGGTTGGTGCCGAAGCCAAACCACGGTGGGGGGTCTCGGCAGACGTGAATCCCGAGATAGCCAAGACCCTGCGTAGAGTGCCGAGGCCCAGAGGGGGCGGTCGATCTGATACACTGGTTCAGAGGCGATGATGACCCGGGCCAGATTTCCCATGCTACGTTGTCTTCGGGGCGGGAGTTACGGGGCACAGTTTTAGTGAGGGCGCTGATCGTGGGCACAGCGTCAGAATACAGTGGCCGGTAATCCCTGCCATGCCCTGTCTCAGCCGGTATGGCGCTGATGCGACTTCTTGTCCCATCGGCCTCTCCGCGGTGTCGAGCCGTCGTCTGGCTGAGATTGCGGGAGTGGTTGACGCATTAATGGGACGTGACATGCTGTCGAGAAGACCGGTCGAGGCGGGAGCGACGGGTTGTCGTCAAGCCAGCCTCGAGCGATACGAAGGATAGCAGTCCCATCCGAGGCTGTACGCACGGGGCCTCGGGCGAGACGAAGATTGGGCTCCTTGCCGAGGCCTTTCGCGAGAGGCCTCGCACGAGGCGGAGATTTCGTCAGAGCACTGAGACCTCCCGTGCAAGGCCTCAGGCGAGGCAAAGAGCCGGTGGGCTCGGACGGGGCTGGTGATGAACCTATGGCTTACCTTCTGGCTTCGTTGTTGATGGGATTTAAGTGACTCTTTTGGTGTACGCTCGGGGTACCCCGTTCTATGGTACCCGACAGTAGCCCCCGAGCCTCGGGGGGAGTGCGTGCACTCTCCTAGAGGGTTTGTTGAGACTTGGCTTGCAGCCGCTCCTGTAGGGATTGTGTCTCGCTTCTTGAGGTTTTGGTGGGTGCGTGCGAGCGCACCCGACGGGTGTAGCCCCTGAGGCCCTGGAGGAGTGGAGTCATTTCTCCAGGGGCTTTTTTCGTGTTTTGGGTGAGGAGTTTTTATCGTATTTGTTGAGCCCTCAAGTGCGAGTTTGGGTCGCGGAGTCTCGGCAAGGTTGCAGGAGGAGCCCCCTAGCCTCTGCACGGAGCAAGAGGTCTGTCAGGGATTCCCCTAGCTTTTTGTACAACCCTCACGCTTCCTTTTTACTCGGAAGGAGGGGTGGAATGTGCCAGGCTACCCTCGGTGGGCACGAGCGTTGGCACTTTCGGTGAGCTATTATCGGGTAAGTCCGAGTGGAGGCCCGTGCCTCGTTCACTAGGGGATGGCTGGCGGTCCAGAGACGCACTCCAAGAGTACCAGAGGGTTTCTCTAGTGGGTGCCGAGGCCATTCGCTGGGCCTCAATGGCTCGGTGCCTCCCTATGGTGGAATCCCATTCGGAGACCTCCCTGCCGGTCTCGGACACAACTTAGGATGCCCCGAGCGACTGTTTGTTCGGGCCTCGGCCATTCGTGGGCTCGCCCATAGTCATCCCTGACTCTGTTGCCCTGGGGCGGCTGTCGAAACCTCAGGGGGCCCAGCCTTCGAACCCCTGGACCGTAACGGGCTTGGTGCCCTTTATCGTATTTGTAACAAAACTTCTAGTGCGGGCTTAGGTCGTTTGTCTTTGTCTTGGGTGCAGGAGGAGCCCCCGAGCCTCCGCCCAGAGTGAGAGGGCGGTCAGGGGTCCCCTGGCTTTTTTGTTCGACCCTCACATATCCTTTTCGTTCGGACAGAGGGGTTGTTTGCCGAGCCCATTCGGGTGCGAGCCAGAGCCGCTGGGTCTTGGCAAGGTTGTAGAAAGAGCCCCCTAGCCTCTGTACAGAGCAAGAGGGCCGTCGAGAGTTCCCCTATCTTTTTGTACGCCCCTCACGCGTGAGGGTTTGTTTACCGAGGCCCCTTTGGGCACGAGCCTAGGTCGCGGGGTCTCGGCAAGGTTGCAGGAAGGGCTCCCTAGCCTCTGCACGGAGTGAGAGGGCCATCGGGAGCTCCCTTGGCTTTTTGTACGACCCTCACGCTTCCTTTTCGCTCGGAAGGAGGGGTTGTTTTGCCGAGCCCCCTCGAGTGCGAGCCGGGGTCGCGAGGTCTCAGCAAGGTTGCAGGAAGAGCCCCCTAGCCTCTGCACGGAGCAAGAGGTCCATCAGGGGTTCCCCTGGCTTTTTGTACGACCCTCACGCTTCCTTTTCGCTCGGAAGGAGGGGTGGAATGTTCCAGGCTACCCTCGATGGGCACGAGCGTTGGCACTTCCGGTGAGCTGTTATCAGGTAAGTCCGAGTGGAGGCTCGTGCCCTGTTTGCTAGGGGACGACTAGCGGTCTAGAGACGCACTCCAAGAGTACCGGAGGTTTTCTCTAGTGGGTGCCGAGGTCGTTCGCTGGGCCTCAGTGGCTTGGCGCCTCCCTACGGTGGGATCCCATTCGAAGACCTCCCCGCCGGTCTCGGACACGACTTAGGGCGTCCCAAGCGTTTCGCTTGCTTGGGCCTCGGCCCTGTATGGGCTCGCCCGTGGTCATCCCTGACTCTATTGTCCTGGGGTGGCTGTCGAAACCCCTGGGGGCCCAGCCTTCGAACCCCTAGATCGTAATAGGCTCAGAGCCCGATTCCTTCATCTGAAAGGAATAGGGCGGGGGGAATATCTTCCCCATCAGCTCGGCAACGGCTGGCGCACCTTTTGAGGTGGTTTTCTGGGGAGACAGAACGATGCCTGCTGCTGTAGCAGTCGGGCGCAACGTGGTGGATGGGACATAACTGTTCCCATAATTAATGAGAAAAAGGTGGGCACATGGGCGGTAAAATCAGATCGGGGTTAACCACGCTGGATCCAGGGGAAACTTCCCCGATTTCATCGCCCGTCCATTTCGCCTTCTCCCCGCATAAATACGCAAAGAGCCTTGCCCCTCCTCACCTTACCTTGCCTGCATTAGCTCTACCCCCATCGAGCCGTCGCTAGAGCAGCGGGTGCCAGGAAGAAGAAGGGAGAAGAGCGAGCCAGGGAGAGAGAGCGAGAAAGAGAGAAAAACTCACCACCGTATTCGATCCCTCCACCGCATCCATGGCCGGCGACATCGTTGTCATCGAGGTGGACCCTTGGGATCCATCTGACGTCACCACAGAGATGCTTTAGTCGCTCGTCAACGGCGGACTCCTTCGTCCGATGATGGACCCCAATAGGCCAGAGTGGATTGCTCCGTCGGGCAAGCCGGAGCCGAGGCCTCGCGACGGTTACGTCGTGAGCTTCGTCTCCTTTCACGAGCGCGGCCTCGACGTCCCAGCGGATCGGTTCATGTGGGCGCTCCCGCACTACTATGGCGTGGAGCTCCATAACTTCAACCCCAACTCCATCGCATAGGTGGCCATCTTCGTTACCGTCTATGAGGGGTACTTGGGGATTGCTCCCCATTGGGAGTTGTGGCTCCATCTCTTCCGGGCAGGGCATACCACTAAGCCAACGGGGACGTCGGGCACAAGGAAAGCGATGAGGGCCAACGGCTGCACTCTCCAAGTGCGCTAGGACCGCCAGCACCTCTACATCCCGGCCCAGCTCGCGTCATCCAATCGCTGATGGTACACGAGCTGGTTCTACCTTCGCAACGATGACGGAGGACTTCCCTCCTACACTGGGCGGATTGTGGGGAGCTGCCCGGAGAGATGGAAGTACGGCGTCCCAAGGGAGGATCAGCCCAAGTTGCAACCGCTTCTAGAGGGGCTGGAGAGGCTGTGGGGCCATGGCCTTACCACGGCTGTAGTTGTGGCTGCCTTCCACCACCGGAGGGTGCTACCGCTGATGGCTCGGCGGCGGCGCCTGTTCGAGATGAGGCCGGGGAGCCTAATGAGGGCATCCGAATGTCCTCCTCCACCCTTTTCGATGAGGAAATTCTTCGTCGGGTGGGGGAGACGGTGGAGGCGAAGCTGAGGGGCGGCAACCTAACCCCCATCGCGATGCACCCATCACGAGGGTTCCTCTCGCTGGTAAGTCATGCGTCGCTGTAGCCCCGAGCCTCCTCTGTTTCTCCTTACTTCTTGTTCCCTTATGCGCGTTCGCCGTTCCTATAGGGGATGAGGGACGTGCGCGCCTCTCCGCCACTCGTTCCTGAGGACATGAGGCGGCGGGCGATCAACCGGGTGCACGCTGAGGCACAGAAAAAGCGGAAAGACGCCAAGGCGGCGAAATGCACGAAGAAGATCCTTGCGCGTGAGGAACTGGATAAGCGCCGCCAGCAGCAAAGGAAGGATGGCCTCCCATTGGAGGAATCCCCATCGCCATCGCTGTCGACAGAGGCCTTGGACGGGGATGACGAGGGCGAGATGGGGTGAGGTCCCCTGGACCATCTCCCTGACATAGGGGAGACGATGCCTAGGGCATCGGCCAGCAGCCAGGCGCTGCCAGGAGGAGGAGGAGCAGACCTGGGGTCGGCAATTGCCTGCTCTGGGGCCGAGGCCGACACACCCAAGGCGCGGGCGTTGGGCAAACACGCCGTTAGCCCAGTGGGCTCGGTGGCGGCGGTGGAGCAAGTGGCGATGGAGGTGACGCAACTGCCCCCGCAGAGGACCGAGGGGGCACTAGGGTCTGTTGAGGACCAACCGGCGCCGATGGACACAGAGGCCATGCCTCTACCGCCGCCACCGCCTTTGCGGACAAGGGTCACCGTGGCGAAGCGGTTGCCACCCCGCTCGAGGTAGGTGTATTTTTGGTGGGGTCGCAGTGCCTTCCGTTCGTTCTTTTGTCTTGTGCTGACCCTACGAACGTTTTGTCCTTAGTCAAAAGCGACCTGCGGAGGTGCCTATGTTGGCGCCCCTTAAAGCGCTCAAGGTTAACCCCGGCTCCACCGCCCACTAGGTGGCGGAGGCGCAAGCCACCCTGCATCGTGGCGCGGCGTCGGCGAGGGCTGACCCGAAGGAGCTGGCCACTCAAGGAGGGGCTGTCGAGGTGGCCCTAACACAGAAGGGGGGGGGGCGGCGCCTCTGCCCCGCGATGGCGAGGCCCATGGGTCGGATGCGGCCGAAGTTCCCTTGGCCACCGAGACCACCGGGACCGACGTCCCCGGGGTTTCACAGGCCGGGGCAACGGAGGCTGTGGCGCCCAGGACCATCGATGCCATTGCGGCGGGCACCGGAGCCCTCACGACCGCCGAGGCCATGATGGCGGAGGCCAGAGCCCTCAAGACCACCGTGGCCACGATGGCGGAGGCCGGAGCCCCTGGGACCACCGAGGCCACGATGGCAGAGGCTGGAGCCCCCGGGACCACCGACGCTGATGTGATCATGGCGGGGCTGCCGGCCCAGGAAGTGGAGATGAAGGCGGCGGAGGCCTTGGCGGCACCCTTGGTTCAAGGCCCGCCGCCGTTGCGAGAGAGCGCTCGGGAGGTGGAGATTCTTCTGATCTCCTCCGATGATACTTCCTGGGCGCAGGAGATGGACAGCGTCGAGGTGGCCGGTGTCGTGGAACAGCTGGTTCCAACCCTGGGCGAGGGAAGCTCGGCCCTCGCACGGGTGCGACCCGAGCCCCGTGGGTGGAACCACCCGCGTGTCCTGTGGCAAAGCCGGGATGATCCTAAGGCAGAGCCTCTATTTGCCCTCGAGGACGTGGCCGAGGGCGGTTGCTAGGACATGTTCGAGCAGTACCGCCAGCTGGCGGAGCGGTCTCTACGGACGATGCTGTCCGTGGTGGCCAATGATTTGCCCAGAGTCTCCTAGGTTCGTGCTTTCTTTTCCCATGCGGTGGTCTTTTTCCGAGCTTTCTTTGTAGGGATTGACCCTTGTTCTATTTTCCCTAGGAGCTCGAGACCCGGTCTATTGGGAAGTTAGTCTTCCTCTGCCGGGAGAGGGATGTCTGGGACCAGGTTCAGTGGTAGAAGGGCCTTCTTGCAGGCGCCAACGAGCTCCTGTTGGCGTGGAGCGCATAGGTGGAGGACCTCCGCCTTCGTTGTGCCAACGCGAAGGTTGAGGCGGCCATGGCCTAGGAGCAGCTCGCCCCTCTGGCGGCATGGGTCAAGGAGTTGGAGGAGGAGCTCACCCGCGCAGCCAGTGATCGGGATGCCTTTAGGTCTCGAGCTGTAGAAGCTACGGCCTCGGCCACGGCTCTTGCTGGGCAGCTAGGGGCAGAATAGAATGCGCACCAGCTGATGAAAGGTGCTTTGGATGAGGCCCTTGCAGCAGCTGAGGCCTCGTGAATTAGGGCTATGGTTTGGAGGGGAAAGGCCAAGGGTGAGTCCTAGTCCCTTCGTTTTATTCGCTTTTTCTTATGTTCGTTCGCTAACTTCCTCGTGTGACGCAGAGCTAGGGAGTGAAGCTTCCAGGGTGACCGAGGCTTCTCGGGTCGAGGCTCAGCGCCTGAAGGAGAAAGCCGAGGCCTTTCAGGTCGAGGCCTGACACTAGGAGGTCAAGGCCAAGGGTGAGTTCCGTAGGCTTCCATCCCTATTTAGCTTATTTTTGCTCTCGCTCAACCCCATTCCATTTTCCATGGTGCAGAGTCAGAGGCGGAGGTTATCCAGGCAGCCGAGGCTTCTAGCGCGGTGCAGACGGTGCTCGAGACCGAGATCGGGGAGCACGAGGCACTGAAGAGTGCCGCCCGTGCCGCCTATAAGGCCCTGGTGGTCGAGGGGGTTCAGTCAGGCAGCTCCCTTGGGAGCCGTTTGATTACACTGAGCGGTCAAGTGCATGAGCGGCTCCAAGGAGCACTGCATATGGGCGTCAAGCGCGCACTGGCCGTCATCGCCTCGCACTACGTTGGTGTTGACCTTCAAGCCATCAGCAATGGCTACGTCTTGCCTGATGATGATGATGAGGCCGACGAGGTGGTGATGAAGCTATTGGAGGCGGCGGAAGGCCCTGGCACCACGCTGGCAACGTTGTTTGAAGAGGAGGTGGTCCCTCCCCTGCCGTTTGCCGATGCCGGAGGTGCTGAGCCTTGACCTGGGCCCAAGCGGCCATGTAAATAGAGTAGGAATTAACTATGTATCGTAACGTTTATGGCCGTGGAGGCCTTTCTTTGGAAGTATTCGTGTTTCTTTAATCGTTTGTCTTGTATTTCCGAGCCTTTGCCCTCTCATTGTCTCTGATCTGATTTCTTTGCAAAAAACCTCTTTAGAGCCTAAGCCGTCCCCTGGGCAAAAGGTGGTGAGGGAGCGCCATAGCCCGGAGGCTTAGGCCGTCTCATGACTCAACCAGCCTTCTGGCCCTGAGACGGGCTTTTGGTCCTTGGGTTTTCCGCAACCGATTTGTCAGAGCGTGCTAGAGGGTTTGGCGTAGGATTTTTTTCGAAAAACGACTAAAAAATAGCGCGTGAGACTTTAGGGGGAATCCCCCTTCTAGCCCCCGAGGGAGATTCGGTTCTGCGGAGGCAGAGCTGAGTCTCCCTTATAGTGTCATCGTATTGCCGAGACCAACGATAGGCTTGGGGAATTTCTCAAAAAATTAGAACAACTAAAAAACGGATTTCAATTGTATTCCGAGAAACAATATATACAATGCTTGGAATTTTAAGGATAAAAGCGATGTAGCTGTTCTATGTTCCAAGCGTTGGTGAAGATTTCACCCTTTTCGTTGGCTAGCTTGTAGGTCTTGGGCTTCAGCACTTGGGCAATGATGTACGGTCCTTCCCATGACGGTGTCAGCTTGTGGCGGCCCTTGTTGCTCTGTGCTAGCCTCAACACCAGGTCGCCTACCTTCAAGTCTCGGCCTCGGACGCGCCGGGCCTGATAGCACCATAGGGTATGCTGGTATTTAGCCGAGTGCAGCAGCGCGACGTCTCGGGCTTCCTCCAGTTGGTCGAGGGCGTCCTCTCGGGTGGTGCGGTTGCTTTGTTCGTTATAGGCCTGTAGCCTTAGGGAACCATATTCCAAGTCAGTGGGGAGGATGGCCTCAGCCCCATAGACCAGGAAGAAAGGCGTGAACCCCGTGGCTTGACTTGGGGTGTTCCTTAGGCTCTAGATGACCGATGGGAGTTCAGCGAGCCATTTCTTGCCAAACTTCTTCAACCGGTTGTAAATTCTTGGCTTGAGGCCTTGTAGGATCGTGCCGTTGGCATGTTCTACTTGGCCGTTGGTCCTTGGGTGTCCTACGGCCGACCAGGCCACACGGATGTGGTGGTCGTCGCAAAACGTCAAGATTTTTTTGCCGGTGAACTGTGTCCCGTTGTCGGTGATGATGGTGTTAGGGACCCCGAACCTGTGGATAATGTCAGTGAAGAACAGCACTGCTTGCTCGGATTTGATTCGATTGATCGGACGAGCCTCAATCCATTTGGAGAACTTGTTGATTGATACCAGTAGATGGGTGTAGCCCCCTGGGGGCCTTTTGCAGAGGCCCGACCATGTCGAGCCCCCCCACACGGCGAACAGCCACGTGATGGGGATGGTTTGGAGGGCCAGGGCCAGGAGATGTGTCTGTCGAGCATAGTACTGGCATCCTTTGCAGGAGCATACTAGCTTGGTGGCGTCGGCGACCACCGTCGGCCAGTAGAACCCTTGGCGGAAAGCGTTTCCCATGAGCGTCCGAGGCGCCGCATGGTGCCCGCAGGCCCCTGCGTGCAAGTCCCAAAGCAGTGCTCAGCCTGCCTCGGCGGTGATGCTTCGTTGGAGGACACCGGAGGGACTTCGCCTATATAATTCATTATTGCAGAGGACATAAGTCTTGGCTCGGCGTGCAAGCCGTCGG
This sequence comes from Miscanthus floridulus, assembly GCF_019320115.1. Lineage (NCBI taxonomy): Eukaryota > Viridiplantae > Streptophyta > Magnoliopsida > Poales > Poaceae > Miscanthus > Miscanthus floridulus. The sequence goes on along the minus strand of NC_089584.1, from coordinate 94,372,092 downwards.
GCTTCGATCCTGTCACTAGGAGCTCCCCCGATCAAGCCAACCAAGGAACGGGATTCACCAATCCACGTCTTGGTCGGTCTGGGGAGGCTCGGTGCTAACTTCCATGATCTTGGGCTTGGTCGAGAGAGTCTCGGTAGCAGAGAGGGCTTCGATAGGTGGGCCCTCCTCTGCCACCAAGGTGTAGTCAATGGAAGGTTTGTGGAGGTCCCTGGCAAAGACGTTTGGGGGGACCAGAGCTCGAGCCGAGGCCATCTTTGCCAGTTCGTTGGCGGCCTCGTTGTACTTCTGCACGATGTGGTTTAGTTCGAGACCGTCGAACTTGTCTTCTAGGCGACATACCAACTTGTAGTAAGCCTCCATTTTGGGGTCAAGGTAGTTTGACTCCTTCATGACTTGATCGACGACGAACTGCGAGTCGCCCCGGACATCGAGACACCGTACCCCAAGCTCGATGGCGACCTGCAAGCCATTGACGAGGGCCTCATACTCGGACGCATTGTTGGAGGCGGCGAAGTGGAGCCGCACCATGTAGCGCATGTGTACTTCGAGGGGCGAGATGAAGAGGAGACCCGCGCCTGCCTCGGTCTTCATCAGAGACCCGTTGAAGTACATGGTCCAGCATTCTGTCTAGACTTGAGGAGCTGGTAATTGGGTGTCGGTCCACTCAGCCACAAAATCAGCCAAGACCTGAGACTTAATCGCTTTCTGAGGCGCAAAAGTCAAGGCTTCCCCCATAAGCTCGATGGCCCACTTGGCTATCCTGCCTGAGGCTTCCCGGTTATGGACTATCTCTCCCAAGGGGAAAGACGATACCATGGTCACTGGGTGGGACTCGAAGTAGTGACGCAGCTTGCGCCAGGCCAGGACTACGACGTAGACTAGCTTCTGGATGTGGGGGTAGCATGTTTTGGTCTCGGAGAGCACTTCGCTGATGAAGTAAATAGGTCATTGGGTGGGTAGAGCATGCCCCTCTTCCTGCCTTTCTACTACTACGGCAGCGCTGACCACTTGGGTCATTGCGGCGACGTAGAGTAAGAGGGCCTCGTCCCTGGCCAGGGGTACTAGGATGGGAGGATTTGTGAGCAGTGCTTTGAGCCTATCAAGGGCTTCTTCGGCCTCGAGGGTCCAAGAAAAGCGCTCAGATTTTCTCAAGAGCCGGTATAGAGGCAAGCCTTTTTCGCCGAGGCGCGAGATGAAGCGGCTCAGGGCCGCAAGGCATCCCATGACCCTCTGCACTCCCTTGAGGTCTCTGATTGGTCCCATGCTGGTTATGGCCGAGACCTTCTCTGGGTTGTCTTCGATGCCGCGCTCCAAGACTATGAATCCTAAGAGCATGCCTCGGGGGACCCCGAACACACACTTCTCGGGATTGAGCTTGATGCCCTTCCCTCTAAGGCATTTGAAGGCTATCTTCAAGTCGTTGACGAGATCTTTGGCCTTTCTGGACTTGATCACGATGTTGTCCACATAGGCCTCGATGGTTCGCCCAATGTGGTTGCCAAAGACCTAGGTCATGCACCGCTGGTATGTGGCCCCCGCGTTTCTGAGGCCAAAAGGCATAGTCACGTAGCAGTACATGCCGAATGGGGTGATGAAAGAAGTCGCAAGCTGGTCGGACTCTTTCATCTTGATTTGATGGTAACTAGAATATGCATCAAGGAAAGACAGGGTCTCGCAGCCCGTGGTGGAGTCAACGATCTGATCGATTCAGGGTAATGGGAAGGGGACTTTTGGATAGGCTTTATTCAAACCGGTGTAGTCTACACATATCCTCCATTTCCCATTTTTCTTCCTAACTAACATGGGGTTGGCCAACCACTCTGGGTGGGACACTTCCTTGATGAACCTGGCCACCAAGAGTTTCTGCACCTCCTCGCCGATGGCCCTACGCTTTTCCTCGTCGAATCGGCGCAGGCATTGCTTCACCGGTCTAGAGCCGGCCCGGATGTCCAAGGCGTGCTCGGCGACCTCCCTCGGTATGCCCGGCATGTCCGAGGGACTCCATGCGAACATGTCGGCATTCACACGGAGGAAGTCGACGAGCACGGCCTCCTATTTGATGTTGAGGGTGGCGCTGGTCCTCAGTGCCCGGTCGTCGAGGCAAGCGGGGTCGACCGGGATGAGCTTGATGGCCTCCGTGGGCTCGAACGTCCCTGCACAATGCTTGGAGTCAGGCGCCTCACCACTGAGTTGGTCGAGGTTGGCGGTGAGGGTCTCGGCCTCCACGAGAGCCTCGGCATACTCGATGCACTCGACGTCGTAGTCGTATGCATGTTCGTATGTGGACTCAATCGTGATGGTACCGCTGGGGCCTAGCATCATGAGCTTGAGGTAGGTATAGTTGGGGACTACCATGAACTTGGCATAGCACGGCCGCCCCAGGATGGTGTGGTAGGTTCCCTGAACCCGACCACCTCGAAGGTAAGGTCCTCCTTACGGTAGTTGGAGGGGGTGCCGAAGTAGACGGGAAGGTCGATGCGTCCGAGGGGTCGCGTGCGTTTCCCTGGCACGATGCTGTGGAAAGGTGCGGCGTCGCCTCGGAGCCTCGACTGGTCGATCTCCAAGAGCTCCAGGGTGTTGGCGTAGAGGATATTGAGGCCGCTGCCTCCATCCATCAACACCTTGGTGAGTCGGGTGTTGCCGATGATCGGGTCGACAACAAGTGGGTACTGCCTGGGATTCAGAACATGGTTAGGGTGGTCATCTCGATCAAAGGTGATCGTCTCCCGAGACCAGTCAAGGTACCAGGGAGTGGCCACCTTGACCGAGAAGACCTCCCGACGTTCCCTCTTTCGCTGCCGCGCTGTAAGACACGCCGAGGGTCCACCGAAGATCATGAAGGCGTTGTGTACCTTGGGGAACCCGTCGTCCTTGTCATCGTCCTGGTCGCCGGCGCCCTTCTGCTTGGCGTCGTCGTCGGGGAGCCCGAGCCTGGCGTAGTAACACCGCAGCATGGAGCAATCCTCGAGGGCGTGCTTTACCGGGCCTTGGTGGTAAGGGCAGGGTTTCTTAAGCATGTCGTCGAAAGGTTTAGGGCCCCTAGGGCCTCAGGGATTCTTGTATTCTGCGGCCGCGACTAGATCGGCCTCGAGGACGGCCCACTTCCCCTGGCGATCCTTCTTCTTTCTTTTGGGGAGGCGGGGAACCGAGGCCTCGGGGGCCTCATCCCTCTGCTTCCCCTTAGCGTCGTTCTCGGGGAAGATGGCCCCTATAGCCTCTTCGCCTGAGGCGAAGTTGGTGGCGATGTCGAGGAGCGCGGCATGTTTTGGCCTAATTCTCGGACCAAGTCTCGGCAGGTGGTGCCAGATACAAAAGCCTGGATGATCTCTGAGTCACCGACGCTGGGCAACTTGGTACACTGTTTAGAGAAGCACCAGATGAAGTCTCAGAGAGACTCGTCTGGTTTCTGGTGATAGCTCTTAAGGTCCTAGGAGTTTCTAGGGTGCATGTATCTGCCCTAGAAATTCCCGACGAAGATTTGAACCAAGTCGTGCTAGTCGTGGATCTGAGAGGGAGGAAGGTGCTCGAGCCAGGCTCGCACCGAGTCTGACAAGAGCAAGGGGAGGTTGCGGATGATGAGCAGGTCATCGTCCGCGTCGCCCAACTGATAAGCCAGGCGGTAATCGGCAAGCTAGAGCTCGGGGTTGGTCTCGTCGCTATACTTTGTGAGGTTGGCCGACTGGCGAAACCGGGCTAGAAACTGAGAGTTGTGGATGGCTCTGCTGAAGACTCGAGGGCCAGGTGGTTCAGGAGAAGGACTGCGGTCTTCCTCACTATCATAACGGTCGCCCTGATGCAGATGGTAGCCTCGGGTGGGCCCCTCACTATCGTGGCATCGTCGTCGGCCGACCACCTCATGGTCGCCCTACGCCTCGTGTCGGTTATCGAGGTGGTCGTGGACCGGGGGGACCCTATTGATTGCCGGCACCCGAGCGGGCTCGGGACGAACCGAGGCCTCCCTATCCTACTGATGTGGTGCTGAGGGGAGGACCAAGACGGCACCGCGCCGCCGGGTGGTGGAACTCTTGGCCTGCTACACCACGGTGGTCTCGAGGAGATCCCAGAGCTCACCGCGAACCCATTGCCCTTCCGTGGTGGAGGGCATGGGCATCGCGCGCACTAGCATCGCCGCAGCCGTGACATTCTGGCTAGCGCGATTGAAGATTGGGGGACGATCGTCCCCTTCGTCGTCGTTGATGCGGTGGTGCACGTCACGAGCCCATCGCCGCGCTCCTTCACCATCACCATGGCCCTGCTGCTCCTGCTTGAGAGTGTTTCAGAGTTGTTGCAGAAGGAGCCGATCTTGCTCAACCTTGGCCTGTAGCTCATGGAGCTGCTCCAGGTCTGGGCGTTGAAATTGTCCGAGGGTGAGGTTCTCATTCCGTGCTGCCGGTGGGACAATGCATGAAGGCGTGGCATCGCCTATTCCCTAATGAAGCGAAGTGCAGTTGCCTACCCCCTCGTCCTCGTCGCCCGTGCTTGGCATCCCAAGTCCGACGTGGAAGCACTCACGAGAGGGATCGTAAGTACCTTCATCGTCAGAATCGGAGTAGCCAAAGCAATAGTCACTTGCGGCCAAGAAGCAATGCATGGTTTCGCGGTCGTGGAGGTCGGAGAAATCCACTCCGGCCCATGCCACGTCCTCCTCTGAGGAGTTGACGTGGGTGTGGGTCAACGCGGTGGTGTCGAAGTCAAAAGCAAAGCGCTGGTGGCGCTCCGAGAGATCCGTGTGAGCGGAAGCATAGGCGTAAGCATAAGAGGCGGCGGCATTTCTCAACCCAAAGGGGTATGGAGATAGTGCCATCGCTGGGCTCTGCTCTGCCGGAGTTGGTTCCTCAGAGAGTGGTGGAGCGGAGCTTGATGTCGGGGCGTCACCGGGTGCCACAGGCATTTTTCCCTTGTCTAGGCTTAGGCTAGACAGGTCCCCAACCAGGGACCTTGCGCCAACAGCTGGTCGTGGGATAGCGTCGGAGAGCGGCGAGTCACCCTAGGTTCGCGTGGCATCGAGGTGATCTTGCTTGCGTCGTGCCTAGCGAGCGCGGCGAGAGCGGCCGCCCGGGCGCCGCCTGCGCCTGGGCTGCCGGTGTGTGACGTCGTCGTCGATAGGCGGGGTTCGAGGTGTGAGGAGTACCATGTCGTACTTGTGCCCTAGAGACATGAACTCTAGGTTCCCAAACCAGACCACCATGCCGAGACGCAGTGGTCATACGGGGTCTACCGTCCGAAACTTGTTGGGATGATGAAGCTGACATGCAGAGTCCCCTACCTGGCGCGCCAACTGTCGGTGTTTTGGACCGGGGGATCCTCAACCAACTAGTAAATTTGTACTACATGTTCCCAATCTCGGATGGTGATGCAAAGAGACACAATGCTTATACTGGTTCAGGCAATTAGTGCCCTACGTCTAGTCTGAGAGATCGATCTTGTATTCCTTGCACCGAAGTGCTTGTAGTAGGGGGTTACAAGCTAGGTGAGAGAGGGAGCTAGTTCCAGGTCTCGGTGGGGAGTGATGTGGGCTGCTTGAGACATTGCTCTCCGATGGTAGGGAAGTGTGCGTGTTATAGGGTGTTGTTCTTTGTCAGTGCCCCCCTAGAAATGGCCCAAGTCCCTTCCTTTTATAGTTGGAGGGAGGACAGGGGTAGTACATGTACTAACTATACGGCGTCATGCGAACAGAGGCGGTGAGTCTGAGCCCTGTAGCCTATTCTTATGGCGGTGTGGTCGTCGGAGTGGTCCATCCTTGGAGCGCTGGGCGACATGCTGGTCACATCCGATCCTGTGCGTCATGGGAGCTCCAGGGCTGCCTCGGAGCGGGTGCGGCGGTCAGCGTGCGGGTCGCTGTGGATTGACTACGCGCGAGGCCGAGGCTCGGTTGGTGCCAAAGCTGAACCGCAGTGGGGGGTCTCAGCAGACGTGAATCCTGAGATAGCCGAGACCCTAGCATAGAGTGCCGAGGCCCGGAGGGGGCGGTCGATCTGATACGCTGGTTCGGAGGCGACGATGACCCGGGCCAGATTTCCCATGCTGCATTGTCTTTGGGGCGGGAGTTATGGGGCACAGTTTTAGTGCGGGCGCTGATCGTGGGCACAACACCAGAATACAGTGGTTGGTAATCCCCGCCATGCCCTGTCTCAGCCGGTATGGCGCTAATGTGACTTCTTGTCCCTTCGGCCTCTCCATGGTGTCGAGCCGTCGTCCGGCTGAGATTGCAGGAGTGGTTGACGCATTAATGGGACGTGACATGCTATCGAGAAGACCGGTCAAGGTGGGAGCGATGGGTTGTCGTCAAGCCAGCCTCGAGCGATACGGAGGATAGTAGTCCCATCCGAGGCTGTACGCATGGGGCCTCGGGCGAGACGAAGATTGGGCTCCTTGCCGAGGCCTTTCGCGAGAGGCCTCGCGTGAGGCGGAGATTTCGTCAGGGCGCCGAGACCTCCCGTGCGAGGCCTCAGGCGAGGCGGAGAGCCGGTGGGCTCGGACAGGGCTTGTGATGAACCTATGGCTTACCTTCTGGCTTCGTTGTTGATGGGATTTAAGTGACTCTTTTGGTGTACGCTTGGGGTACCCCGTTCTATGGTACCCAACAACGCACTGCAGCAGTTGTGTGTTCGACACCATCAAGATGATGTCGTCGACATAGACAAGGAGGTAGGCCATGGCGATGCCACGTCGATAGACGAACAGTGACAAGTCAGAGCCGGTGCGGGCAAATCTGGTGGAGCGGAGGTGCGCACCCAGCTGCTGAAACCACACCCGCGGTGCCTGCTTGAGTCCATAGAGGGACTTGACGAGGAGGCAGACATGATCCGGAGTGTCATCGACGAAGCTCGCCGGCTGATGACAGTAGACGCTGATAGAAACATTACAGGATCACTAGCCATAGATTTAGCATACCTACTGACATTTGATAAAGTGTAAACCCTAGAACATATACTAGTATGAGATTAATAGACAGAGTGAGAGAGATAGGGGTAGAGGAGGTGTAAACCATCGTCCACCTTCATAGAAGACGAGCTGGCCATGGGGTTGCTTGACGGTGGCACGGTGAAGCCTAACAGTGAAGGCATTGTCGCTGTGGTGATGGTGTAGAGGCGGCGGTGGTCGGTGGCGGTCTTTCCATCTTTGGTAGCACCCCCTCTTAGATCGGTTAGGGTTTTGGGAATATAGGTGGAGCGTCTGGCGTATCAGGTGAACCTCATGTCTTGTGCCCCGGCCCCCACCTCCCTTTTTATGGCTCTGTACGATGGGGGGCCACCAACCATGCAATGATTGGGCGCCCCCGATCAGGGCGCGCATCCAAGGACCCAATTGGCCTTTGGTTGGAGATCATCTAATATTCTCTCCCTTGATCTCACCTTATGACTTAAACTCAACTTACTTATTTTATCTTGTTCTTATTTCATCACAGATCAGTGCATAGAGCGTGCCTTATCGTCACGGTCAGTTGCCATTAGATTAAACAGCTACAATACACATCTCTGTCTTAAAATAGATTCTCAACTAGGCCCTTATTGTCTAGGAATCATGGGCTTTCCCTTAAACCCATGCCGGCTAAGTGTTCTCTGAACACGTAAGCCTTTGGTAAGCGGATCCACGAGCATCTTTTCTATTCTTATATGCTCAAGACTAATTATATGATCCTAGACTTTATCTTTCACAACATAATACTTTATGTCAATGTGTTTGGCAGCACCACTTGACTTATTATTATGAGTATAATATACTACTGGATTATTATCGCAATATAACTTGAGTGGTTTATTTATGTCGTCTACTACTTTTAACCCGAGCATGAATTTATTCAGCCAATTCACCTACCCTGTGGCCTCATAACATGCTATAAACTCGGCATACATTGTGGACGATATAGTGATGGTTTGCTTTGAGCTTTTTCATGATATAGCTCCTCCTGCGAGAGTGAATATATATCCTAATGTAGACTTTATGTCATCTCCCGCATAATCAGAATCTATATTTCCCTCTATGTGCAGGGAATCAGATCTTCTGTACATTAGCATGAGACCCTTTGTACCTTGTAGGTAACGCAAAACTTTCTTTACTAATTTCTAATGTTCTATTCCTGGATTACTCTGATATCTGTCAAGTAACCCGATAACAAACGCTAAGTCAGGGCGAGTACACACTTGAGCATACTGCAAACTTTCGACAGCTGAACTATATGGAACTGCCTTCATTTGATCTATCTCATATTGGTTCCTGGGACATTAAAATTCCCCATATCTGTCGCCCTTAACTATAGAAGCAGGTGAAGACTTATAATTTTGCATACTGTATTTCTTTAGAACTTTTTCTAAATATGCCTTTTGTGATAATCCTGAAACCCCATTTTCTCTATCTCGGTGAATCTCTATTCCTAGGACGAGCGAAGCTTCACCGAGATCCTTCGTATCAAACTTTGAGGACAAGAACTTCTTTGTTTCTAGTAGTAGATTAATATGCGAGCAAGATGTCATCCACTTACAAAACTAGGAAAATATATTTTCCATTCTTGAACTTTACATAAACGTAATTGTCCTCTACATTTTTTTGAAACCCAAACTTTCTTGTTGTACTATCAAACTTCAAATACCACCATCTTGAAGCTTGTTTTAATCCATAAATTGATATCTTCAAGCGGCATCCCATACGTTCTTTTCCTTCCACAACAAAACCTTTCGATTGTGCCATGTAAATATTTTCCTCTAGATCCCTATTTAGGAACGCCGTCTTTACATCCATCTGATGTAATTCTAAATCGTAATGTACTACAAGCGCCATTATGATTCTAAAAGAATCCTTATATGAGACAGAAGAAAATATCTCATTGTAATCTATGCCTTCCCTTTGTGTGAAACCTTTCACCACAAGTCGCGCTTTAAATCTCTCTATATTCCCTTTGGAGTCATGTTTAGTTTTGTAGACCCATTTACAGCCTACTGTCTTGGCTCCTGTAGGAATTGTTTCTAAGTCCCGAACACCGTTGGTTTTCATTGATTTTATTTCATCTTCTATGACTTCAAGGCACTTGAATGAGTGAGCGCTTCTCATGGCTTCTTAAAATGAGGTGAGATCACCCTCTATTTGAAACTTCTCACATTCATAAACTTCGTAATCATCAGGAATGGCTGGTCTCCTGACTCTTTGAGACCTTCTAGGGGCCTCGTTAGATGACGCTTGTTCTATATGAGGCTGTTGTTGCTCTCCCTCATATGTGACAACGGATTCTAGGGGATCTTGAAGGATAGGTTCCTCATGTTCATTCATCGTTGCCACAGGAGAATTAACAACAGGTGTTGTTACTACAATGTCTTACACTATTCGTACAACAACAACATGTAGCGTGAAGAATGGCTCTTGAACCATAGGAGTGGGCACGTATACCCACTTTTCTTCAAAACTAATTTCTCGCAGTACCATGCTCCCCCTGATCATATCATTCTCCAAGAAGACAGCATGTCTTGTTTTTACAAACTTCGTTTATCTGCCAGGACAATAGAACCGATAACCTTTTGACTTTTCTGGATAGCTAATGAAATGACAACTGACTGTCTTAGAGTCTAGTTTTCCTATGTTTGGGTTAAATACTTTAGCCTTAGATGGACAACCCCACACACGTAAATAGTTTAGTGATGGTTCCTTTCCTATCCACAACTCATATGATGTTTTGGGCACCGACTTACTTGGCACTCGATTAAGAATATGAATGGTGGTTTTCAATGCCTCCATCTATGCACTTACCGGTAAAGAAGAGTAACTTATCATGCTTCTCACCATATCCATTAGGGTACGGTTACGTCTTTCAGCTACTCTATTCTGCTGAGGCTCGCCCGGTGTAGAATACTGGGCTACTATACCATTTTCCTGTAAGAACCTTGCAAAGAGTCCAGGAACTTGGCCATATGGGGTGTGTCGACTATAGTACTCTCCCCCATGGTTGGACCTTACGACCTTAATCTTTAAGTTGTGCTAATTTTCTACTTCAGCATTAAATATTTTAAATTTATCTAATGCTTTCGATCTTTCCTTAATTGGATAAATATAGCTAAAACGAGAATAGTCATATGTGAATGTTATAAATGAATCATAATCATCCACACTCTTCATAGGAAAAGGACCACATATGTCTGTGTGAACTATTTCTAAAATTCCTGCGCTTCATTTGGCATCTTTCTTTATTTTCTTAACATACTTTGTTTTTATGCAATCTATGCATTGTTCTAAATCTAAAAATTCTAAAGGCGGAAGAATTGATTTTTAATCAATTGCTCTATTCTCCCCCTCAAAATATGGCCTAAATAACAGTGTCATAATTTCGAAGATACATCATGCACTCTCTTCCGCTTATTTGTTGCATTCATAGATGAAGAGGCATTCTCATTCTCAGTACTTACATCATTCACATTCTCAGAAAGTGATAATAAATAAAGGTTGTCTTGTCGGAAGGCAAGACCAACACACTTATTATTAATCACAATCCTACATTTGCCATTACTAAAATGGCAATCATAGCCATCATCATCTAAACGTGAAACACTTATTAAGTTTCTTCGCAAAGAGGGTACATAAAGAATATCTGAAAGCTACAGTCTAAAACCATCATCTAATTCTAGAGAAAGATCTCCAATGGCTTCAACATCAGCTTCAACTCCATTTGCAACTTTAATTATTCTTTCTCCTCTTTGCAGGGTCCTCGTACGGAATCTCTGTAATAAATTTTCAACATGAACAGTTGCATCTGAATCAATCCATAAAATAAATTTTGCATAACTTAAATACAAGGATTCATCTATAAATGTAATGAAATCCTCACCTTTCTTCATAAGGCTCTTCAGGAAGTCTAGACAGTCCCTCTGGTAGTGTCCATGCTTTTTGCACCATTTACACTGACCTTTCTCAACTTGAGCATTGTTGTTCTTCGGATGGTGGTCATTCTGAGGGGCTTTCCCTTAAGGTTTGGCATTCTTATTGAAGTTCTTTTTCTTGTTATCCTTCACAAGGTTAGCAGAGTCACCCTATAAGGATTTTAGCCTCTCCTCTTCTTGAACACATATTGCGATGAGCTTCTCTATATCACACTTATCGGGCTGCATGTTGTAATTAACAACAAAACTTTCATATTCCTTTGGCAAGGAAGCAAAAACAAATGAATCAGGAACTCATCCTTGAGCCCCAAATCCATTGGCTTCAGCTTTGAAGCCGTGTTGCTCATCTTCAGTATGTGCTCTCTGATACCGCCACCAATATATTTCTCATTGAATAATTTCTTGATCAAAGTACTAGCATAAGCCTTTGAAGAGCCAGTGAACTGACTCTCCACCTTCTTAAGATACTCTGTGCCGGTGTCACAATCTGGGATAGACCCTCTTATTGCATCTAAAATTGTGGACTTAACCACCATCAAGCACTTGCGGTTTAAAATGTCCCATTTCTTACATTCGAGATCATACTTCATCTGCACTTCTGCATGATCTCGTTGCCGAGCAGTGAAATCAGCATCAGTCTCATTATCTTCCCTCACCGGGTCCACTGGCTCAGTCGGACATGGAGAGGTAAGCGCTAGGTCATTTTCAGACAGCGCAAGTGCTAGTTCATACTTCTCTCGCCGTACCCTATAGTTGCACCCTTCAAGAGGCGGTATGTGCGAGATTAAAGCCATTGGGTTGAGTCCTGAAAAACACCCCTAGAGAAAGTGAGAAAATATGACATCATAATTGCATGATTTAATTTAACGTTGGTCAAAATTAAAACAAACAACATTCTTATACACTAATTCTACATCACCGTTGAACAGAAATAGAATTAATGCATGGAAAACCTTATGAATAAACATTATAATATTGTTATTATCAACGTTGGTTAGAAAAATAATAATATTATGATTTACTGATTAAAAATGACTACTCTTCAAATTAAATTCTCCTGTTGGTTCGAATTTAATTAGAAGATAATAAACTTTAACATTGCAGCGGAAACATGAAAAAATTCATTATCTATTTTTAGAAGTATTTCACTTTTCTCAACTATTCTCTAAAAAATTATCCCGTTGGTTCAAATTTTGACAGAGATTTTAAACTAGACAAATATCATCAAAAGGTTGCTTCTGAAAAAGAATAAAACATAAACTCGTAGTTCACTATTCATTTAGCCCAGACATGATGAAGCATTCGTGGCCCACGTCCGCGCACGTGGCCCAGCGTCGTGAATCGACCCACTACGCGTGCGCGCAGCACCTCCCACGCGCCCAGGCCGCAACCTATGCCTGGGCTAGGATTTCCCATGCCCGTCTCGGCCTAATCTAGGTCTAGCAAATCACAGCCGTTGATCACAATCGGACGGCGGGCTGTTGTTTGCGTGAGAACAAAACCCCACCGCGGCGCGGGCGCCCTAAACCCTAAATCATTCTCGCCTCCCCTCCCATTTCCTCTCCTCAGTGCAGCCAGAAGAGAAAGAGAGAGAGCAACGCAGTGGCGCCGCCGCCGGTCCCCTCGTTGGCACGCACGCTCGCCATAGGCTGAGTACGCCGCCATTGAGTGGTCTGGGCGACGGTGCCCTCACCCCCATACGTGCTATGGTGGGCATGGCCTTAACGCTAGATCTAACCCTCTCTCCCCGTCGCACCCGAGGTCAACGCAAGAGGTGGATGCGCCGCCGTGGTGCCCTTCGTCGATGCGCGCGTGCGTCCGAAGCCGCGCGCGGCGCCGTCGAGTGGCACCGCGGTGGTGCCCTTTGCACCCTATGCTCTTGTGTGCGATGTCATAGAGCACCGACGAGCCAGCGGCTCTCTCAGCGCGCGCTGTCTTCCCGCACGACAGCGGTATCGCCGGCGGTGTGGAAGATTCCTAGGTAGGTCTCTCCCTTTGCCAACCTTTCATTTTTCTAGGGTAGGGTTAGGGTTAGGGTTAGGGTTAGGGTTAGGGTTTGAGTAATGTTCTTCTTCCCCGAGCTATTTATGCGGGTTAGGGTTAGGGTTCGAGTTCGAGTTTCTTTTCAAAACCGAGACCCTTTCTTACTTCTTTTCTTCACCCGATTTGGGTTTAGGGTTCGATGAACCCTCTGCTTAGATCCGAAATGGATCTATCACCTCCTTCTAAATGCTGCTACTCGGTTTTCTACTCCGATAGGCTAGATCTACGCCTAGTTAGGCGTCTGATACCATTGATAGAAACGTTATAGGATCACTAGCCATAGATCTAGCATACCTACTGACATTTGATGAAGTGTAAACCCTAGAACATGTACTAGTATGGGATTAACAGACAGAGTGAGAGAGATAGGGGTTGAGGAGGTGCAAACCATCGGTCACCTTCGTAGAAGATGAGCTGGCCATGGGGTTGCTTGATGGTGGCGCGGTGAAGGCCGATGGTGAGGGCGCTGTCGCTGTGGGGACGGTGCAGAGGTGGTGGCGGTCTTCCCGTCGTTGGCAGCACCCCCTCTTAAATCGGTTAGGGTTTAGGGACTGCAGGTGGGGCGTCTGGCGGCTCAGGTGAACCTCGTGCCTTGTGCCCCGGCCCCCACCTTCCTTTTTATGGCGATGTGCGACGGGGGCCCACCAACTATGGAACGGTTGGGCGCCTCCGATCAGGGCGCGGATCCAAGGGCCCAATTGTTGGGCCAATTGGTTGGAGATCATCTAACAGACGCGTTCCGCCAGATCGCCATGGAGGAATGTGTTTTTGACGTCGAGCTAGTGGACTGGCCATCGGCGCGATGCAGCGAGGTGCAGCACGGTGCGGATGGTCGTCGGCTTGACCATCGGGGAGAAGGTCTGATGAAAATCGACCCCCGGCCATTGAGAGATGCCGCACACAACCTAGCGGGCCTTGCGGCGTTCCAGCGAGCCATCGGGAACCATGGAGTAGAGCCAGGAAACAATGCACGCGTCCACCTGCAGCCATTCTGGATCATCGATCATGGCGGCCGCATCGACGGTGCCGTCGATGTGGTTGACAAGACCGAGCTTTTTGAAGGTAAGCTCGAAGAAGGATCTCCATTGGCAAAAATTCCCATCGTCCGTGTTGAGGGTGGCAGGGACGTGGCTACAGATGTTAATGAGGACGATGGTGGAGGCCGAGGGAGGCACGGGTTTGGCGGGAGAGGCAAAAGGGTTAGTGTCGGCAGAGGAGACCGAACCGGTGGGGCTCGCCATGGCCGAAGGCAGCGGAAGAAGAAGGAGAAGATCGAAGAAAGGCAGATACCATGTAAGAGTGATGAACTGGGAGAAACACCGCACGCATCCATTACATTCAGAAGGGGATAATATACATCAACCGGTCCTCAACCCACTACCAGCCGATCCTACAGTTGAGGCGTCGTGGGAGAATGAGCGGTGGTGCCGTGGCTGTTACAACTGCTAAGACTAAGCCTAGCCTATACTTAGTTGCTAACACTTATGATACAGGAGTGCTACTAAAGTCTAACACTGCACAACTATTCGTGTGCAATTTTCACGTTGGACATAGTTTCTATTGCGTCCAACATTTGTCATAATTGGTTTTCTTGCTTGCAAGAGATGATGAATGTAGTAGATTTATTTCCTTTAGATAAAAAGCTGCATAGCCTTAGCGTAGTAACTTCCCTTATGATTGGCCATAATATGTCCACCGCTGCTATTCCTTATGGCCGTGTTCGCTTGAACTTATCAGTCATGGTATAATGTTTTTCTCTCACAACAACTCATCGAACAGTACTTTTTAACCTGGCTTTTTAGCGAAGCAAACAGGGCCTACGCCGTCAAGGTCAACAACTCATTGACCTCACACCTAGGTAGCTCTTCTCTTCTCTTCTCATGTGACTTCTGCTCATGTGACTTCTGCTCACTTGCTTAGTGTAAATTTAATCAAACATAACATACTTTTATTTTGATTCGACTAACGTGTATTCTTTTTGACAAAGGAATAACTGTGTTTCACTATTTTAAGTGCGGACGATCATTCAACCTGTTCGTTTGTTGGTTTCAGTCAGGGCTTATCAGCCAACCAACAGTGTTTTTCTCTCACAACAAACCAACACCAGCCGGGCTTATCAGCCCAGAAACCAACCAGCGAACAGACTCATTGTAGTAGAAGCTACTACTACTAGCCAAGTGTACCCTTTAATCTTTTGCGAGGGCAGGCAAGTGTACTTCACCGTTTACACCTAAACTAACGCAAGAATGCTGGATCATTGAGGAATTAAGAAGTTGTGAAAAGAAGTTTGTTCCTTGCCTCCGTGAGAAGCTTGGGATGCCTTTAATTTGTCCGGTCGTGTGGACAGTCACACTGTCATATGATTTGTTTGGATAATGGCGTGGGATCTTTTTCTAGCCTAGGCAATAACACCAGACGTCTGTCTGTGGCTAGGGGATCATTTTTGCCTAGCAGGATGCTGACTAATCCAAAAACACCTTCATTGTATTCGATCCCTGTTTAATTGGTTGCGGGCGCCTCTTCTGCCAAGCCACAAGTTATAACTTTGTATTTTTTTTTGTAGCACATCAAACTTTACCTAACAATTAACAACAAGGGCCTCATTGGCAAGGTTATTATGGCTTAATGGCTACACTTTTTATTATTAAGCTGTTTTTTCTCTCACCTCTTCCAAAACAACTAAGAATCAGGGAAGCCACTTCAAAAATGCTTCATCGGCTTCTATATATGAGCCGTTTGTACAGCGCAGAAAGGTGGAGAAGCTGAAGCTTCCATGAGCTGTGTCAAAGAAGCTGAAGCTCTTGTTTTACGTAGTTGCTGAAGCTTTGGCGTGGAGGACGGTGGCGGGCAACCCAAAAAGGCTCTTCGTTCTTTTTCAGTAGGTGAACGCAGATGAGCATGGCTACTGCGTGGGTTAGTTCGCGAATTTTGAGGATTTGGATAATGTAGCATTTTCGTTTTTATTTGGCAACTAGTGTTCAATCATAGACTAATTAGACTTAAAACGTTCGTCTCGTAATTTCCAACCAAACTGTGCAATTAGTTTTTTTTCATCTACATTTAATGCTTCATGCACGTATCGCAAGATTCGATGTGATGGCTACTGTAGCATTTTTTAAGAATTTAGTTGGGAACTAAACAAGCTAGAAAACAATTTTGGTACGTGGCTGTACAACGAACACTGAGATCCATCTCTACGTGCGTACATTCCCTGCTGGTCCATGCATGTGGACGCACATGGGACCGGATCAGAAGTCCGTCGGAACGAACATAAGAACTTCCTATACAGGCTACAGGTTGACGGGGATCGATGGATCGATCGGTAGGGGCAGGGCCGTTGCGTCCCCTCCACCTCCACCGACGCTGCTCGTGCTCGGGCCTGTTTCTCTGTCACCCACCGCTCCAGACCTCCAGTCCTTTCAGGGTGCAGCCCCCATGCGCGATGCTGGTCCTGTCCTGCCGTGCGCTCGTGTCGCGTCGTTTGCTCGGCTCTGCTCGTGCTCGCTCCGCCGTCGGCACCGGCAGCGCTGGATCTGGGGTCCCGGCAACAGCAAAAATATGGGGACCGTCCCAGTCTTCGTCGCCGCATAATGTCCGTGGCGCGTAGGGAGGGGAGAGAGACCCACCCGAATGCCCACCCCTACGTGCGCACGTGCAGTGAACCCACCCGCAGGCCGCAGGTAAGGTTGCCTTGGTCGCATACTCGCATTGCATATTTGCATGCACGGGAGGGCAGGGCACGGCGCCCGGCGGCGGGTGGGTCATTATTCATTAATCAAAGCGCCCGGCCCTCGGCCCTCGCAATCAATCAAAGCGCGAGCAGGTCATTTCTTGGCACCGCCCAGCCCAGGGCGTCCCGTCCCACGGAACGCAATGATTTTGCCACTGTGTTCGGCTGCAGCCATTGCTGCTACAGTACCTGTGAGAGTAGGAGAAGCCTATAGAACTTTACCAGAGAAGCTAAAGTTATTTAAAAAAAAAACATTTGGTACAACTTCTTTTATTTTTAATGAAATGGTAAAACAACTTCTTAGAGAAGAAAGAAAAAAAGGGATTTGCTAAAATTCAGGCGTTTCTTTTCAGGCGACGGTTATTGCATACATTTTATACTAAAATCGCATATTTCAATTATTGCAATTTCTGTAAACGCAATCTGCAATTTTCGGAACTGAGCATAAAAACCCCGTTACACAAAACCACAAACCCGACAAATCTGATTTGTGTTGGCACAAAGACAATTAACAATTTATAATTATTTTCTATAGAAAGACAATGACAAAATTTAATATGTTATGACACAAAGACAAATAACAAATAAAAAAAGCAACAATTTACTTATACTAGTTAGAGGTATAAGAGTGTTGTCTGAAATCATCTTAAAATTCAGGCACCTGAAATATAGGAGAAGTGGAAAAAAAAAGCTAAGAACTATGTATAGGAGAAGCTGAAAAACAGGTTTTAGGAAGAAACTATTCCATCAAGACCTATTTAGTAGGAGAAGCTGAAAAACAATTTTTGTGAAGCTATGAGAGAATCCTACCGAACAAGCCTTTACGATCATGTTCTGTTTGGATTTTCTAGTACTACCATCTATCTATTAATTCAAACTCAAACTATGAGAGAATCCTACCGAACAAGCCCTTACGATCACGGTCTGTTTGGATTTTCTAGTACTACCATCTATCTATTAATTCAAACTCATTTAAAGTTTAGCCAATTAAACTTTTTTAAGTGATGTTTGCATCTCAAATTAAAAGATTTGCATATACCCATTGATCCCATTAGTTAGGTTTAGTCTCATTAGCTAGGTTTAATAGGGTGGTGTTTTTTTAGGTCAGCTAGGGGGATCAAACCAATCCACACCTGATTTCATTCCACAAATGCCGGTAGAATCGGTGGGTGGAAGGGGGCAAGCCCTCCAAAATACAATTTTATGGACACCTACTAATCCCATTAGGTAGGTTTTGCCATTTGCCAACCTAACATACTATTGTTAGTTGAGGTATGTATTTAAAAAAATCAATTCATCTATTAATCTACATGTTTTGATGGACTAGGTTAATTTTTAGCTTCTACTCCCTGCATCCTAAATTATAATTAGTCATTCCAAGAATCTTGGAGAGTCAAAGCATCTCAAGTTCGGCTAAAATTATATGATAAGATAATAACATTTATGGTACCAACTAAGTATTATTCGGTCCTTCGTTAATTATATTTTCGTAGTATATCTATTTGATGTCATTAATCTTTGCAATTTTTTCTATAATTTTGGTCAAACTTGAGATGTTTTGACTCTCCAAAATTCATGAAATGACTTATAATTTAGAATGGAGGGATTACTAGTTATAAGTCTAAGTAATCCAAACTCCTTAGCACGTGGGAACAATCTGCACTTAAAGCCCCCATGTGATCTAGCGCGTTAAAAAAGAATTAACTACTCGACTACTTTTTCCCTCGCTAAGAAAGCAAGAAGTTTCTTCGAATGCAGCAGCTTGTGAGCTAAAATATGTCTTGTCGGATCACCATGTATTCACTACTGTGTACTGTCCCCTTTTGTTGATCGCAAAAAAAAAGGGAGCTAAGATGACTGCACATGTGCTAGCTCAAACTTGCCTAGCTGATTCCCTCCCTAATTGAAAAGATCAGTAGCGTAGCTTGGTACTACTAACTTGATACTAGGTAAAAGCAATTCTTATTACTAACTACTACCCTCACTCTACTAGCTCCATGCAGTGAGCGCTGCGAATCAGAACCGGAAAGGCAGGAGACGTTTCACAGAGGCAGTGGGCAGCTACTGGCTACTGCCCGCCCGGTGCGACCGTGCGAGTGCCGACTGCCGACTGCCGAGTGAGGTGGGTATGCCCGCACGCGCTGATCACGTGCTGCGTACCTCGGGATCCGCCAGGTGAATCAGCTCTGCAACGGTGCTTCGTGGCACTCCTATATGCAGCCGCGGTGGCACGCGTCCATGCCACCATGGTCCAGGAGCAATGTCACAGGCCACCGAAGACAGGCCGCGCTTTCGCAGCGAAATAAACAAGGCGACGGGATGGGGACGGGCGCCACTGGGCTGGGACGAGATCGACCTGGGCTACCACTAGTCCACTACCAGCCGGAGCGCCGGAGCGGAGAGCCCCCGGTATCATGGAAAACCAACGTCCGCGGCCACCTGTTTCGCCCGTCCCCCCCTCCCGGCC
Source organism: Miscanthus floridulus (assembly GCF_019320115.1). Lineage (NCBI taxonomy): Eukaryota > Viridiplantae > Streptophyta > Magnoliopsida > Poales > Poaceae > Miscanthus > Miscanthus floridulus. The sequence continues at coordinate 94,352,990 of NC_089584.1, read as the reverse complement.
ACCGCGAGTATAATAATATATAACCCACACCCACCACCTCTTCTCTGCACCTCAACACTACACGACAACTCTGATCACAGCGAGAATCACCAACAAAGAAGCCAGGAGATAGATGGCCGCTGCAGCGAAGGCGTCGTGGCTGGTGGCGATGAGCGTGGGCGCAGTGGAGGCGCTCAAGGACCAGGCAGGCCTCTGTCGCTGGAACTACGCGCTGCGGTCCGTCCACCGGGCCGCCAAGGCCAACGTGCGCAGCAGCCTCGTGCAGGCCAAGAAGCTGGCGCCGTCGGAGAGGAAGCGGGCTGACAAAGCCGAGGAGGGGATGAGGACCGTCATGTACCTCAGCTGCTGGGGCCCCAACTAGGCCTCGGTTTGGTTTCGGCTTTCTGCAACCGAGCTCAGCTTCAGACCTGGCTCGAGGCTGGTGATGATGATGATGAAAAGTTCTGCCACTTGATTTCAGTGCCTGAAACTCTGAACGCCTACGTCGCTACTGTAGTGGAGTACTTGTTGTGGCATGAAAATAAAGAATTTTTTTTCAGTTCATAACAAGGTTTTTAAGGTGGATTGGCGTGTGGCAGATATGAGTCAGTAAAAAACTGAAACTCTGAAATGTCTCATGGTGATGTGAATGTGATTTGGTTTATTAGCAGAGACCATGTAGCAAGACAAATAAACCAACAGGCCTATGCCTATCTGCATGTGGATTGTATTCCTCAGCCAGGCCACATCTGAAACATCAGTTCAGTTTGCCAGTTTCAACTTTCTACTGAACCTTAATCATAAAACACTTGCTAATGAACAAACAACAGAACCATCGATATATACAGAATATAGCCATAAAAGAAAACCAGTAATCGCCGTACTTTTTCAGCCAACGAGCAATATTTTTCTCCTATAGCAAATCAGCCAACGGTACTTTCAGTCGTGACTTATCAGCCAAGCGAAAAAGACAAATACAAATCACTCACGCAATCAGGCGTCCTGCACAATTGGAGATCCACCCAACTACAAATTTCTATATATAATAAGTAGAGTAGTACAGTATAACACTACCGCCACCACCAGCAGCGAATTTGATATTTTCCGTACGAGATGCATGATCCATGTAACTGCCACGGACGGCTGTGACGGCGAGTCATAGGCCACACCGCCACAGAAGAGAGCAGGTGATCCTCCCAGTGAGCCTCTTGTTGCGTCGCGCCGTTGCATCAGCAAACGTCGAAACACAGCGTGGAACCCCCCCTGGTTTCCTTTGCTTGTCTGTTCGCCTCCCACAGTTTGGCTGACTCTACTTCTAAAATATGAGGAAGTAAAAAACTGAAACCCTGAATTATCTTTTATTTCAATGATTGACAAATGCGATCCAAATTTCATGTGCAGGTTCTATTTAGGGAGACACACTAGCTTCAATTTTAGGCCTATTTTGCAACAGTATGAAGATCAACAAGCGCTTATGTTAAGAACTTTTCATAAATTGGAGATTACAGTATTGAACCTCTTTGCGTCCTTCGGATGTCGTTCGATATCTAGAATTTAAATTGTCATAAATTTCTTTGTTTGTCTTAAGTGTTGGATCATAATAAGTTGGTCCGATTTCTCATTAAAGAAGATGGAGTCAGATACTTGTTTCCGTTATTAAAGAAACAGTAGCAACACCACTAGCGAATTTGGTACTCCCTCCGTCCAGGAAAAAATACAATTTTAGCACAGTGTCATGTTTTAGAATCTTAAGTTTGACTAATTATAGATAAAAAATATTAATATTTATGACATCAAATAAATACCATTGATTAATTACGAAATATATTTTTATAATAAATTAATTTAGAGTTATAAATGCGAATAGTATTCGCTCAAAACTGGGTGCGGCACGCAACCGTTGTTGCATTCTTTGCTGGAGACGGGGAGTATTTTCTGTATGAGTCTACGAGATGAGTGACAGCATGACTCATGATAACGGCCAGGGACGGCGAGTCATCTCATAGGCGAGAGAGAGAGAGAGAGAGAGAGAGAGCAGGTGTCTCGGTTGCATCAGCAAACGTCGAAAGGGACCGCGCAGCGTGGAAACCATGTCCTCGAGCCCGCTGGTTTCCTCTGCCTCTGTCCGCCTCTCCCATAGTTTGGCTGATTCTACCCACTTGTCCCAGAGCAGAGCATGTGGTGAAAACCTTCAGCTTCACTCGTCTGATTCTGTGCGTGGCAAAGGAAGAAGTTCCACACGGGTGGCCTCAGAATCTATCCCATGAGATTCATGTCGAAATATATATAGTGGACACTGGACAGATCACAGATCAATAAAGCGCAGGTGAAGAGAATCGTTGAATTGATGAATATGATACGTACGCAATTCAGAAAGACATTCAGTGAGTGAGAAAGAAAAAGGCTATTGGATCAGGGCTCCACGGAAAAACACCCGATTTGTCTCACCAGGACAAGAAAAACAAGAAGTTCCACGGTACATCTCTCGATGCGATTTCCTGTTAGGATTAGGATTAGTGAGACATAGAATTGCAGAGTACCAAGCTCCGTTGCATCTCATCGATCATTGCTTTAAACAGTCCCTCCCTGCTCTCGTACACGTACACGCGAGCGCGACGTAACCGCGGCAGCTTTGTTCGCTGATTTATTACGAGAGAAAACTATTATTTCTTTGCTAAAAAAATATTGCTCTTAAGCTATGCCTTCTGCGCCTGCAGCCCAACACAGCCGGTCGGCAGGCGATGTCTTCCCGCTGAGTCCGCCGGACTGGGTACCGTTTAGTTCCACTTTATTTTGCAAATTTTTTCAAGATTTCCGGTCACATCGAATCTTTGGACGCATGCATGAAGCATTAAATATAAATAAAAAATAAAACTAATTACACAGTTTAGACGAAATTTACGAGACGAATCTTTTAAGCCTAATTAAACTATGATTGGACACTAATTGCCAAATAACAACGAAAATACTACCGTACCATTTCGCTAAAAAATTTGCAAACTAAACCAGGCCTGGGGCATGGGCATGACTTGTGTGGAAAGCAAAGGCGTACTACTGCGTCGGCCGTCAGATCAAGGAACCCCTACGCTTTTGCGCCTTTGTGCTTGGGCGCTCCAACCGAGATCAAACATGGTTCAAAACAAAATGCGCCAGTGTTCCTGTAGCGTTGAAATTAAAACTACGCCCTTGTTTAGTTCTTCTAAACTCCTAAAAAGTGCACTATGTAAAAAGAAGATTCTCTGTCACATCAAACTTACGGTACTTGCATGAAGTACTAAATGTAGACGAAATCAAAAACTAATTACACAGTTTGCTTTAACTTTGCGAGACGAATCTTTTAAGCCTAATTAGTCAATGTTTAGACAATAATTCATAAATACAAACGAAATGCTACACTAAACACCGCCTACCATGAATAAAAAAAAAGAAATTAAAACCACCAAAGCCGGCGTTTGTAATCACGCGCGCGGGCACTCCGAACCGCTCGGAACCGGAGGGGAGGGCTTTGCATGTGCCTGGAACTGAAGTGCGTCGTGGAAGGAAAACACAGCACCCTTTTTTTATTTCAAGAATGCTATACGTTGCCCGGTTGTTTTGTTGTCATTCATTATCCGTTTTTGTGTCCGTTTGATCTGTCACGTCAGTTGTTGTGGAGCGTCCGATTTCCTTTTGTCGCGCGCGGCTCTTTTTTGTTTCGGCGGCGCACGCACACTCGGTACCTTGGATCCAGCGGTAGCGGTTGTCGTCCACGACCGTGAGCTCGTCGCGCTGCACAACCACCGCTAGGCCTGCCACATAGTAGAGCTCCTTATAGTAGCTAGCTAGCGTACATGGCTAGCACCACACCCTACTGCAGCCGCTGCTCTCCCGAGCCGTAATGGTGATGCTTTTTCTTGTATAATTTTTGGTCTCATGTGTCGCTTAATCTTCTGCAGATACGATGTCGTGCCAAACTGATATGTTCTGGTTTGAACTTTGGCTGAAACAGGCTGAAAAACACTGTTCCGGCTGAATTGTTGTGAGAGAAAAATACTGTTCCGACTGAAAAAACAAGCCGAACAAGCTAAATTTAAGACAAGCGAACGGGGCTTTGTCAATTGTTTTCTGCTGATGTACTGTAAGAACAGTAGGGGCCGTAGCTATCGTAGGCAGGTAAGCCATCTACGTTTGTTATCCTGCATTTTTCTGATACATTTTGGTGATTTTCCTTGATAGCTCATGTTGTTTTTTGGTTACTTCTGCATAATCATAGATGGGTGAAGCTATAACCAATTTTTTCTCATGTTCAGTGTCAAATGTTGACGATTATGGAATATTTTCTACTTTCATTATGGCCACCACCTGTGTGGTACCTTTTTTTCCTGAAGGAGTATGGAAGACTATTTTTGTCTGTAACCACTGGGTTGTATCTCACTTTCAAGTTGACATCAGTTGTGGAAAAGGTGCTATACATTTTCACTTATCTAATTTTGCTGAACTGATACCTAGCGAATGATCTGACACATAATGTACCTTTGTCAGGTTCAATCTTTTTTTGACAGAAATGCAACAAGTGAGCAGGTAGCTAGTGTATTCTTTGCTTCTTCCATTGTCAGTAAACACAAACTCTGATGATAAGTTTTGAGATTTTTATTCCTCATTCGATCTTTCAACATATATACTTTGTGTTTTGTGTTCAGGTTGTTGCTGTTGGACATTTTTTGTGTGATATGCCCATCCTTTTTTGCGATGCAAACACATTTTTTTTGTGAAGATTGCTTATCCGAATTGTAATTCTCATACCCCTTTCTCCGCCGTATATACCATTTGACCTTTTCCCATGCACTATTTTCACACATCTTTTAGTGATCTCATTACCTACATGGGCGGATCTACAGGGTATGCCGTATATGCCACGGCATACCCTACGATCGAGCCGTGCAAAGTACTAAATATAGGAGTATATATATACTGTAAACACAAACTCAGTCAATCACACATTCGTCGCAAGTATGGAGTCCCCACCTCCGCGCAAGCAGGATTTACTTGCTTGTCTGTCACCACTATCCAAGTATTCCCTATTAGTCATCGACGAGTTGAGTACTGGGTATGGAGTCTCCGGCTTTGCGACTCACTGAGATTGGGCGTCTGATCGTGCGCGGATCCGACAGACAAGTGGACGATCGCGCTTCAAATGCAGTCACGCTGAGCCCCGGCCTCGAAGGACAAGTGTCGTCGGCTGGTCAGCTGTCACGGCAGCATCGCGCCTCACATGGAGGCTGGACTGCTGGAGGCGGAGCCGTGGAGGCATGGCGTCGAGGCTAGATACTGCGAAAGGGTTTGCCATTTAATGACTGCATAATATTGCACTTGCAAGAATAATCTTGGCGTTGATTTGCCTAGCGGTCACCGTCCAAAGATTATTTAGTGAGTTGGTAAATGAACTTTAGTAAAATGCATGTGAACTATTTGTATTGTAATTTGACTTATTATATGTTAGATTTAGTAATTCTATATTGGATTGTGAGCAATTTTTATGATAGTTTACCGAATTGATAAATGGTTTTCACCGGTTTAGATATAATTTTTTTTTAATCCGGCATACCCTACATAAAAATCCTAGATCCGCCACTGATTACCTATATCTGCTTTTTCTTGGCATTGTTTTGGACCATGGCAGGTTTGAGAGGTAGGGAACATGGCTGCTGTGCAGGGCCTTGGTTAAGCCAGTAGACCTCCGGTCATTCGGTGACGGTTCAACAAGCCTCTTTCTTTCATGTATTCTAAATTTCTAATCTTAGATAGTCAAAAGAGCGGCAAGTTGGAGCGATTTTTGTGTTTGTGCTTGTGTTGCTGCTGGCAGCACCGCAAGCAGTGCGTCCCTGATACGGTGCTTGGAGAGTGTACACCAAGCTGAAGCTGAAAGTCGTACATGATATGTGTGTTGTGACTGTTCATATTTCCAACCCCTGTATATTTGCTGAGCACCTGAGGATTTATTTACCTGATCATATATACGTTCAAATTACTACATAAATAGAAATGGTGAGTATATATATACAACGGATTCGAATGTTTTTTTTATGTTTCTGTTTTTGGTTTTTTATATTTTTGCTTTTCTGCTTTTTTTTATTTAGCCATTTATTTGTTTATTTTTTAGTTTTTTTTTCATTGCCTTTTTTTTGTGGCTATCAGATTTGGATCTGACGTTGTTAAATTTGGTTGTTGTTTTTTTGTTTTGTAACAACTGTTTTTTGTTTGTTTATTTTTGGTTGATTTTTGGCTTTGAAACTACCGGTTGTTTTGAAGCCTCAAAACAACCGTTTTTTTTTGTTTGTTTGTTTTTGGATGTTTTTTTTTTTGTCTTTGAAACAACCGGTTGCCAGTAGCCTGGAAACAACCGTTTGTTCGCTAGACAGACTCTTTTTTCCCCTTTTTTTCAGAAATGAAAACACAGCACCTTGGCACCGACCCACGTTTGTGCTACGACCGTACTAGTAGAGTTTATGAGGACGTCCTAGACTACTCGTAAGTCGTAACAACTGGTAAGAATGTCATAATTCGTGGAGAAGAAACCGGGCCGCCCCCAAAACGTTTTTACAGAATGACAAACTAGCACTCGTCGATAGTTACCTATGCCAATAATCAGCCTGTTTATTTTAGCTTATTCGCTCGTATCTGGCTTATAATACACGGCTTGAACAATGTTTTTCTCTCACACCAAACCAGCCAGCAGTACTTTCAGTCATGGCTTATAAGCCAATTCAGCCGAAACGAATAGGCTGAATAATATCATGTCTTCTCTGACTCTCTATTGGAGACTGCTTGAAGTTGGCATTAGCTTCAGAACCGTGTGATAGATGCATCAGGTAGCCTGTTTGGGGGGCGTTGCTGTGAGATGGCAGGCCCAATATATTTCCGCCACCAACCAACGGTATTGACTCCTTTTGGGAGCAAATTGCGACCAGTTTAGGCCCACTATGAAAGTGTATCTGTGCATGCACACTTCTGTTTTCTTTTCCGATGTCGCAGTTTCCCGTGCTAAATGAATCTACGGCACTTTAAGAGGAGCACCTAAGTCAGAGTTACAAAATGAACACAAATCCAAAGCAGTGCAGCATTTTGATTTGGGACTCTCTCTTGTATATATAACCATAATCGGCCAAAGTCACCGCGCAAACGGACTGCTAGAATCAGAGAAAACAAATGCCTTTTAAGCTGAAGATACGGTTTGAGAAGCGAGTGGCGCATACCACGTTCACTTATGCTTCAGTGTTGACTGATGAAAACCGAGCGTAAACCACATGGTGGTTGAAATCTACAAATAGAAAAAGATCAAGCTCTGTCCAAACTGAAGCGCCGAGAACAAGCCCAGCACAGGGAGAATCCGTTCTAGTCCCAGCCCACGGGTCACATAACTGTCGCACCGGAGCATCACAAATTTGTGTTAGGGTTGCCAATGAAAAGGTGTCTTGTCCGTTTGTTCACTCGGCTTCACGGGCCTGCGGGTCACGCTCACGGTCCGTTGAGCGAGCTTGCACCCTGCAGCCGCGCCGCATTGGCATAGGTGTAAGCTTGGGTGTCCAGCCCGATTTTTTTATTTTTATATTTTATAAATTCGTTTTTTTTGCAAACATATTTGTCTAAATAAATAAATAAATAATGCAAAAACATACTACTGCCGCCAACTAAACTGGCGGAAACTACATACCACTGGTTAACACAGGCATAATATCTGTTACCGCCAAATCAATTGGCGGAAATTCTTTTTGCTGTCAGCTTATTTTTTAAAAAATCAGAACTTTTATATGTGATTTAGATGGAGATAAAATTTATAAGAAATTTGTAGAGAAAAATAATATCTACAAGTTTTTTGTTTTTTCTATTTTTTTCATTTGAGATCGTTAAGATTCCTAAAAAATGGTATAATATTCATATCTATATTTGTAGATCTAAACATCATATTGATTATTTTGGTACCAAGATGGCTTCAAATAAAAAATTTGTGAACTAAAAGGTGCTAGATTTCATCGTTAAATATAATTCTTATACAAGTTTTATCTTCACATGTGACTATATGAAAAGGTCATAATTTTATGAAGATGTGTTATGTAAGGGTGTGAATAGATTGCCTCGATTTCCTCTAGCTTCCTTTGTCCCAAAAGAGTGTTGCTATGAGGTTCGTGCCGCTTACACTTTCTTAACTTTTACTAGGTTTGTATAAAATATTAACAACATTTATATCTCCAAATAAGTTTATTATAAAAACATGTTAAGTGATTCATCTAATGTGACTAATTATGCACCTTAAATATAATATTAATATTTTCTTATATATATTTGGTTAAAATTGAAAAAAAAAGTTTAACATCTCGGAAAGTGAGAATGACACTCTTTATGTGACGGTGGGAGTATTTATGTGACGGAGGGAGTATATTTCAGAAAAATCATAACTTATTCACATAACCTCGTATAGGGATAACATTTATATAAACATTGTATATACCTAAGAGAAGTACAATTTTATAGTTCACAATATTTTCATTTGAAGCTATCTTATACCAAAATAATCAATGTAATGTTTAGATCTACAAATATAGATCTAAACTAGATCTAAACATTATATAAATTTTTATTTATCTTAACAAACTCAAATTAAAAAGTCATAAACTAGAAAGTTATAGATCTCATTTTTTTCTACAACTTTTATGGATACAATGCATCCTACAATCCTAGAGCCCTGGCGAGCGTGCTTGGATGTCTTGCCTGTATCCTGTGTCACCTTATCCAGCTAGAAGTTGAACTGTGCTATTAATTGTTTGGTTGTCTAGCTAATAAGTTAGATTTATGCGCTAGCTAGATTTTCTATTGTTTCTCCTTGCTGCCATGTGCGAGCCAAATTGACTCGTCTAGTTGTTTGGCAAGGATTTGCTCGCCGAGTTATAGGCAAGACAAGATAAGCTTGCTGGAGAACCAAACAGGCCCTATCTTTTGCGTGTGCTCGTTTTCAGGTGATGATCCGATCGTCCTCGAAGGCAAACGTAGCGATCTAGGGATTTCTTTTGCATACGTGGGACACTGCATGTCCAAGCTAGAAGGTACCCCATTGCCGCAGCGCCGGCCGCAGCTTGCAGCAGAATCAGATATCTAGCCTACAGTATCTAGGGTCTAGGCTAGGGGTCCTGCAACATTCCCATTTCCCATTGCGATCAGCTAGCTGCCAGCATGCAGTATTGCTCATCCACCGGCGTGGTGCATTTGGGGCCTCGCCAACGTCGACCGCGACCAGGGTGGCATGCCGGCACCACCACCTCTTGCTACCCCCCAAAGGATCACGTCTCAATCATACCCGACGTGATCGCCAGAGGTAGATGCCCCTGCCCCTTGGAGATGCATATGCAGTGGCAGCGGCCTGCAGGCAAATGCAGGCGACGAGGCACGCGACCAGCCTTTTTGATCTCCACCGGCCCCCCAACAAAGATTACAAGAAGCTAGCTTAGGTACGGTTTGTATGTGCGGGACAGCCCAGCCGGACAGGATATCCACACGCCGAAAATTCGCCCTGCCCGCCCTCGTCAGTCATCAGATGCAACTTTTGCATATGCGGTCATGGAACGAAGAATAATGTTCTCCAGGCTTGCCGATCGCCTTTCGGTATCGGCCGTTATTTTGCACTGAGAGCGTGTCAATCTATCAGACAGCCCTTGCTACGTCGATAGGCTAGCTAGGGTGGGTATATTTGATCACTGCTGCCGAGGGAATCTGCCCATCGGGATTGGGATGCCTTTCTTGGCGAGCGAGGGAAAGGGAGAGTTCAGCAGGCAAATATGCTGAATCCTGGAAAATAAATTGATGCAGAGACCTGAGACCACATGGATTCCCGATCCTGCGCAACTTGGCGCCAGGAATCCACAGGCTGTGCTCCCTTTGCAGATTTGGGATCCAGCTGATGCAGACCACTGTCTGCTACTGGACTTTAAATCCAAGCAATTAGGCATACCGCCTGTTTGATGCACTGGTACTAATACACAGTCTACTCGCCGAACTGGAACATACTCGCTCCGTCTCTAAATGTGTCGTTTTCGTTTTTCGAGAAACAACTTTAACTAAATATATATATATATATTACAAAATATGAATACTTATGATACATAATTAGTATTATTGAATAGATATTTAAATCTAGTCTTTTAATAAATTTATTTAGAGATAGAAATGTTGCACGTATTTCCTATAAATCGAGTTAAAGTTATCGACATGCAAATCGTGGCGACTAACATTTAGAGACGGAGAGAGTAGTAGGTTAGCTACTTAGCTGATTGATTGATTGATTGACTGAGCACATGTGCTCAAGGCATTGCTGAACTGTGTTCCAAGAAGAATGCATTGCTTTAGAACGGATTCCATCCAGAAACCTAAAGCTCAGAGGGTTGCAAATATCACAGGGAATCGTGCGTCTTTGCAGCGCTTTATATGTGCAGATTATATTCGACGCAGGCAGATCTACCTCTCCTCCCGGAGGCTCACTGGTCCATGCGTGCTTGCGCCACGACGCAACTTGGTTCCTTTGGTCCAACCCCGGCCAGCATCTACGGATGACTCCAACACTTCCACGTCGGCAGGAAGAGCTGGCTGATCATGTTCATGTGGCTGCAAAAATTATCTCCGAGTCGGCAAATCCATGCCTACATTCCATGGCCTCCGTGGCCAACCAAGGAGCAAGGTGATAAAGCATCGGTTCGTATAGTATAGGGGAGGGGGGGAAGTCAAATCCCTTTTCCAAGGAAATTGGAGATAGTGAGATCCATATATATATACACCCTTGGTCCCATTGGTGTGTAAACACACGCTTTTACCTGCCATCAACATGGAATCGGAATCCTGCGTTCTATTCAAAGACGGAATTTGAGATGCTTTCACCATCAACGCATGTCTCAAAACAAAACATAAGTTGCATTCAGATATATCTATGATTACACATTTGGATTTGGAAAATCAAATAAGATTGGAACAACATGTAGTGTTTTGGAGGAAAATCTAATTGCATCATCACACCTCCATTAAAAAAAAACTCGACCTACAAGGGTAACACTAGAGCTGGGACTTGGGCCGTGCCATTTGAGCGCGGGTCATGGCACGGTCTTTAGGCACGACCCGAAGCACAAGCACGAAAATGGCACGTACTACGACTATACAATGCAATTTTCTAGAATTTATTATACTATCGTCTAATTTTTTAATAGATTATGAAAATGAGTTAAAACTTTCATTAAAATAGTACACACAAAATATATATACTTCATATCATGAGTAGAAAAAAGAAAACTAGCAGATACATTTTAAAGGGTCCGTGTTTGGGCCGGCACGACCCAAAGGCGTGCCGGCGTACCACGGGCCGTGTTTGGGACCGGAAGAAAAGATTTACCGTGCCATATCAGCACGGCCCGACGTGCCTCCCGTGCCTAGGGAGCACGACCCAAAATGGCACGAAGCACGAGAGGGCCGTGCCGTGCCGGCCCGACCCGGCCCAAGTCCCACCTCTAGGTAAGACAGCCCCTGACACACAATGTTAGAAACATGTCAAACTAAAAATCGGTAGCCTATTGTCTAGAGACTGTGGGCTGTGGCAATGTCTAAATCAATTTAGTAATAGTGAATAGTAATTAAGAATTATGTGGACCACTCAATGTTTTCTTTAAGTCTAGTCACTTATTAATGTTCGAAAAATTAATAAGTGGCTAGACTTAAAGAAAAAACATTGAGTGGCCCACATAATTCTTGAGATTCAAAGGCCAAAGGACAAATGCAATTCTCTTTTCCAAGGTCCTGGCAGCCTATACTGGAGAAATAATTCGTTGGTCGCAGGAGCTCCGCCACCAAGAGGTTAAAGCGGTTCACTGCAAAGATCTTGCGTAAGGTGTCATCGCCGCTACCGCCTCAGCCAGATGTAGAGGCACAACCAAAGTTGCCGACTCGCAGCAGGAGGATTGCCGCTCAGGCGCTTTCACGCGTCTTGGCTTCGAAGTGGGGAGAGGTGCTGGTGATGAAGTGGATGGGCTACCTTGACGGGCAGACGAGGCCTTCCATAACGTCCAAGGACGCCTACGACAACATCTTCGTTGACCAGCTCAACCCCTCGCATGCTGAAGCAGATCTTCCCAGACCCACAAGGGGAGCGATTGAGGCGCCGCGCACGCCAGCGCGTCTGATCGCCGATGATGGCTACATAGTATGATTAGCAAGTAATAGTCCATGATCTTCTTACGCTAGGGAGGGCAGAGCCGATTGTATAACACTAACACCCCCCTCCCCTCCACACACATCCTAACCCTAGTGTGCCATGTTCGTGGCGCAGTCGTTGTAACTTCACTTTTTCTCGATCTTACTACAAAGATGCGCAAACCTTTTGCGTATTCGAGAGAAAAAATAATTCGTTGGTCCAGGTCCAGTCCATGCTTTAGCACATATTCTGCTTCTGCCCATCTCATGTGTACTGTTCAGACCAAGAGAACTTCAGGAGTACAAAAGATTTGGTAAATTTTGGGTTTCTATTCTTGAATCAGTATTGTCGTCGACCTACCTGTAATCACCTTCCAAGAACAAGGAGTGTATATATGTTACAATCAAGAATCAAAGAGTTTGAACTTTGAACATTATTAACAGGTACTGCATTCGGATCAGAGTTCCTGTTTTTCAACCGAGCTCTTATGCCTAACCAAATAGAGTTATCTGATCGGTAGCCTGTATTTTACCTGGTGTAGTTTATTAATAACGAAATAGTTTACCATATACAGGTCCACAGAATATATTTCATTCCTTCACTACTTCACATCATTCTCCTCAGTGGTGCAAACTGCAAAGCCATCTGATTTTACCATCCCATCGCTAAGATCTTTTTGCAGTTCTTCCGGAATGCTGACACCATTGCCATGGCCCCTCAGTTTGCCACCGGCCCTCAGTGTAGAGAACTGCATGCCGTAGTACAGGGCCAGCTACTGAGCTACAGATGGAAATTGAGTGCATGCGTCCAGCTATCACCCACACCCACTACTTCGAACCCACGATAATGGTCACCACCATATATACCCTGTGATTTGAAGAGATAAAAGGTTCCTGGATTGCGATGGTAGCTCCGATGCCTTAATTTGAGAATAATCTCCTTTCATATGTATTTTCATTGTAGTCTGCATGTTTCTCCCTTTTTTTGAGGAAAAAATGACGGTAGAAATCTGACCTAGAAAATTAAGATCAATCCTTTTTCCCACTAATATTTGAATAACAGAAAATTGTTAAAAAATATGTTTTTTTTGTTGCACTGCTTAGTTGTGTACACCTTGTTTTTATATAAAAAAGCTAGCAAATTCCAACTATATGACACAAGGCCTCTATGCACTAAAAAGTAAGTGACAATCTTTCTGTGTGTTAGCTAAAAATGAAATGGCAAGCATCAGGGGCTCATATAAGTCCAGTGATGCATTGATACATACTTCATCCGTTCCAAATTATAAGTAGCTTTGACTTTTTTGGTACATCGAATTTGCTATGTATCTAGACATAAGTATGTTGGAACAGAGGTAGTAGTAGTACGTTGGTAGCCTATATTTTTCATGACACTTTTATGTAATAATGCCTTCACGATATTTTTTGTTTGCATGGCAATTTGTTTATGCCACTCACAAAAAAATACAACACCCTCACGAAATCTCAGTTCTCTGGCTTATGGTGTGACCCTTGTACAAAGTGCCAATTATATTCACAATTTTTTTTGACATAATCACGACTTATACATTGTTAGACATGTTCTACATGTAATGTAACTTTACCAATTTTCCAATAACCTCTTAGTCAAGAGAAGAAAAATGCATCCCATGCTCATCTCACTTTGAACTTTTATATTTAATTCAAATATTATTTTAAAGAAACCATTTTCAACTGCTATTAGGTTATGAACTAGTCCTAACGTGATCCAATAGCATTTCTGCTGTAAAGAAAATAACATCTCAACTGCATTTGGTTAAACCTACACCAAATTATGTGTGCAGTTCAAACTAAAGCAGACATGTCATATACTCATATCTGAATATCTTACTATTGAGAATGTAACGCAATGCCTGAAGATTTGAAAAACAAATAGGGTCATCAATTTACCTATATACGCAGAACAGAAGATATTGGGATTCCCCTTTCCATGATGCCCACGTGCACACACTACTCTTGTTGTGGATCCTGAGTTCAAAACATGAGAATCTGTAGCCTTTCAAGCTTTGAGCCTCTGGCAATGTGAACAGCAGTTCACGCTCGCCAAGTGCCTATAAATAGTAGCCACCCTAGCAACAGTGAGATCAAAACATCAGAGCTTGCAAGAGCTAAAGACTTCAGGTCCAGCTATCCAACAAGAGTCTACACATAAAACATCAGCACTAGTTCTGTTTCTGAGAAAGGCAATCCAAACCAAAGATGTCTGGGTCCAGGAGCTCTTCCCGCAACGTTAACATTGATTCCAACTGGAGCAAAAGGGAGAACAAGCTGTTCGAGGAGGCCCTAGCCTGCTATGGCGAGGGCACACCTGACCGCTGGCACAAGGTGGCCCGTGCCATGGGTGGCATCAAGACAGCTGATGAAGTTCGCCGCCATTATGAGATCCTTAATGACGATGTCATGCTCATTGAATCCGGCGGAGTTCCATTCCCCAACTACAACACACAGGGAGCTTGGAACTCAGGTAACAAAAGGAAACTTCAGCCATTCAAACCATGCCCTAGATTGGTAACACTGTTATAGAAAACCGATCATTTCTTTACTGTTCCTTTTTGAAAGAAATTTCCTTTAGTGTTCTGCTCATTAGGTTGAATGCAACATTAGAGTCCTTGCAATATTAAAGAAACTAAATGACTTACCCATAACGACAACACATATTTAAGATTCAGTCAGGCCATTATGCATGCAGTATCCTCCAATCTTGGTCTGTGACCAAGCTGGTTTGCAGTTTGTACACAGCCCCCAGGAATTGGCTCTGTAGCTTGTTCCAACTGTTGGGTACCTAGAGTCACATTGTCACTTAATCACGTGAGATTTTAACCCTAACCAAATAATCTGTCCGTACCCAAAAAAGTTAAGATCTTGTACTCTAACCCTTATACTTCAGTTCCAGACTTCTGGGTTTGTAGCCGACATGCACTTTAGTATCTCCTTTTCAGTAGTACTTATTGCAAAAAGGAACTTGTTCCACTTCTATGTGTCTTTTGCAAAAGGCAACATGCTCTCTTGAAAGTTGAAACAGAGCAGGACCATTCGTACCCCTTGAGGAGGCAGCTGTAAATATACATAAATTTGAATATCATAGTTAAGTAGACAATTGACAAGCCGCCTGTTACAAAACTAGCAGGCATGCATATACACAAAGCTAGTACAAAATAAAAGGAGAGCCGTGCTTCAGTGCTATTCAGATCCAAATGCAACATAAATGATTTCTTATTAAAGTACACTGCAAGTATGGTCACTGTTCAGATAAACTTATGGAGTACGGCTTTACTTTTTTTTTCAGGAGTGAAGGATGTGAAGAACCACCAGACAAGAACTACTGCTACATGAACTAGATATCTTAGCTATTGAAGGAAATGTGCTGATATGTTGTTGTATTAAGAAGTTTATGATTGCTCGGGTAAGAAATAAAAGGAGCTGGAGAATATAGATAAGTGTGTTATGTGTAAATAGCTATAGGTTGAGAGCAAATCATCAGCTATATGCTGTAGAAACCAGGGAACCCTATCTGCTCATAGCTAGTGTGTGCTGTGAAGTTATGGTCCCCTATGAATGAATGCTTGTACAGTAAAGAGTGATGTAAAACTCTTGTACCAGTTTGCTAATTATAAAGTTGTGCTTGGTGAAAACTTGAAAGTAATCATGCTCCTCTTGTGAGGCATAAGATGCCAACATTTTGCAATTTAAATGCATTCATTCTTCCTTCCTGCAGAAAATGCGTGCAACACAGGTGTCTAACTCAAGCAGGTCAGTGGTAGCTAGTGATAAATCCCAATTCTCAACCTATTCTTAATAGTGTTATAGTACACTAGTGCAATTTATTATAAAGCCTGAATCGTATACATCTCACCCCATTAACCCATTGAAGTTTAAAGTCGAACCACGAGCACAGCACCCTGAATGAATTCAGATACAAGAATCTAGAACTGGTTCGAAGAGTACGCCAGCAGGCAGCAGCCACGGAAATACAATGCCTTATCCCCAGTTCCTCACTACGTATCCATATGCACAGCCCCAACAAAATTAACAACATTGGGAACATCTATGATATATAGATAGTGAGATTCGAATCTACTAACAGGCACAAGGTTTCGTTCTTCAAGCATTTCCTAGAACGCTATCGGGGCATTACTTTCTAAACCGCCATCTATCAACACGCACGGGCTTAGAAGTCAGAACGGCATATAGAAACACAAGCATCGCTAGTCTGGTTGGCTTGCATACGCTATGAACAACGACCCACAGGCACTTACCTAGGTAGCTTGGCCGCGTCGCTGATGGTGGCGGCGCTGCGCTTGATCGCGGTCCCCAGTCCCCACGCATTTGCAAGGTGCGGGCCAGGCGGCGCGACCTGGCCTCGGGGCCTCCTGCCACAATTCGCAGAGGTGCTATCTCGTGTAGGGCCAGCGGCGAGGTCGCCGGTCGGCCCCGGCAGCCTTCATTCACCCTAGCGATTGAACTCGGCGTCGGTCAGTGGGCTCGCCACGACCAGTTCGGGAAGACGAGTGTTCGGGCACGGACGTGTGTCGAATTAGAGGGTGAGGGTGTCGAACGGGGTAAGGGCCGTAGGGCCGGGCCTTCGAATGGTGTACAGGGCCGAACGACATTGGGCCTGTTTGGTTCGTGGATGAACTCAGCCTGGCTCGCATTGCCGATCAAAACTTCGAGGAAAAAGTGTCTTCCTTAATTTTCGCGAAAGCCCATTTTTCCTTTTTGAACTTTAAATCGGGCAAAACACATCTCTTAACTTTTAAAACCGTTCATCTTACCTCCCTGGCCATGTTATAAGCAGTTTTGAAGGCGGGTTTATCTTTATCTTTATCTTTTTTTATTTATTTCGGTTGAATCTTTGAAAAATTATAGTAAATCACAGAAAATCATAAAATGGAAATCCAATTTTGTTGGACTCCACATGAGTATATATACACAATGAAAATATAATATGGTGCGCTTTAGTATAAAGTTTTTACTGTGGCTTTAGATCTATGTTTTTTTAATTAACTAGAATAATTCATAGCTGCAGTTTCTATAGTCCAATTGTGAGAAAATTTTTATGGTGGGCTAATTATTGTGTGATTGAATTGTAGTAAAAATTCCATACTCATTGGATCATGTATAGCTTAGTTATAGATTTATTTGTATTTAACAAGCATAAACCTAAATAAAATCTATAACTAAGTTATACATGATCCAATGAGTATGAAATTTTTACTACAGTTTAAGCATACAATAATTAGCTCACCATAAAATTTTCACCACAATTAGATCATAGAAACTGCGCTATGAATTATTCCAGTTAATTATAGAAAAGTATAGATCTAAAGCCACAGCAAAACTTTATAGTAAAGCATACCATATTATATATTCACCGTGTAGATCTACTTATTTGGAGTCAAACAAAATTAGATTTTATATTTTATGATTTTTCTGTGATTTACTATGATTTTTCAAAGATTCAGCCGAAATAAATAAAAAAGAAAAGGACAAAACCACCTTCAAAACTGCTTATAACAGGGCTAGGGAGGTAAGATGAACGGTTTTAAAAGTTGTGGGAGGTGTTTTGCCCGGTTTTAGAAGTTTAGAGGAAGAAAAATAGACTTTCACGAAAGTTGAGGAGGTGATGTGGACTTTTTGTCGAACTTCGAGCTGCCTAGGTGTCAAGGTCCAAGTAGGTTTTCTCACGTGACAAGCCCATTTTTTTTGCTAGGCCCAGGCCTGGAATGGTTTAATTGTGAAAGGGACGGCCCAGGCGCGTCCGGATCGGCCTCGTGCCAGCTTGCCAAGAATTACCGCCGACAAGCTCGAGTACACAACACATTTTCTAAAAAAAAAGAGAGCTCTAGTACACAACATCCATGCGTGCGAAAATCTCCATTTATCGTCCGATTTTACCTCGACTAGAAATGAAAATATTTATTTACGATTCCATAATTCCAATCTTATATATAAAGACGTTTCACTCAACTACTACCACGATTTTGACAATCCCACAACATTGAGCGAGATGACCCTACTCCTGTTCTCAAATCAAATTTAAATACACATGTTGGCTGCTTGAACTTTAATTTGTACGTTCACGGAGCCGCATTCCACGGGCCACGGGCTTCTGTGACTTCCATTCCATTTCCATGGGATCACTGCCCTCGCCGTCCTGATGATGGTGTGCTGCACACGCCCGTCATCCTCACATTGCTCGGTGCTCGCAAGCGCAATGTAACGGACGTCACCGCGTACGGCTCCCCTCTCCGGCGACATGGATTCATACCCACAGGCCAGAACCCATTCGACGACATCGACCTGAACACAACACGCAGCGCGCGTGGCGACGCCGATACATGGGATGGGATCTCTCAACGCCGCATCATGCACCGGCAGCCAACCTGCATGAGCGTCGCTCCTCGCTCGAGCCGGGCGTTGGCACACGAACCTGCAGCGGCGCTGGACGTGACGGTGCCTGCCCCTGGACCTGGACGTGACGGTGACTGCATGGAGCTCTGTCTCAGCACGGGCTGTACGTATTTAACACAACAATCCACAGATTTTATAAGACACTGCCTTCAGGGCATCTGGTGGCTGGGCAATCGACGTGTGCGGCGACAGTCTTCACGGAAAGTTGGCCTTGGCATTCCTGAAGGAGTCGAACGAAGACGAATGGCTCCACAGGAGCCGACGAGGAGATGGACCTTTTGTGTCTTGTCCGAGATAGCGTGGCCCCCTAAGTGTCGCTGTCGAGATGAGATGCCTGCCGTTGCTTCTTTGAAACTGGTGAAGATGGCAGAGGACAGAGGAAGATGATGATGATCCCTGGGAACTAATCAAGTGGTGCAAGCAATGTACCATTGCCATTTTAAAGTAGATTCAGTTCGACATCTGCTAAATTGTTTTTCCACTTGTTGGCTATCATGCGCTAGTATCTGTTTATCGAAATATAAGCGTAAGAGACGATGTCCTAAATGGGTTGAGCAACTAGTGTTCTTATTAACTTTGGCGAAATTGATCTCTTTGAACTTTCATGGGACTATGCGAGTCAAGTAGGAGGGAAAAAAGGGGCCCGTACGTCTGTGGGTCCCGAAACATACTAGTACGCAGCTACCGATGATTGACCGTTGGCCCCAGCAAAAGGTGCAAATCTAGCCAGCTGTGCACGGTGTCCCCAAGGAGCAACCCAATCATGATCACCAAAGAAGGACCAGAGCCAATACTGCACGTTTGAAACATGAGAACTTCTTTCTAGACACTCAACTGTACTCTTGCGAGGTTTGTAAGTTTCATTATTCATTCAGATGGAGGCTAGGATAGGGTCACCATCATCAAACCATCATCACGCAGCAAGATTCAAACAAGAAAATTTGCACATTTCAAGTACAGTACTACGCATGTGAGAATCTGATGAAGTACGCACAAATAATGAGCATGTTCGCTCGTTGGTTTCAGCCAGGGCTTATCAGCCAGCCAACAGTATTTTCCTCTCACAACAAATCAACACCAGACGGACTTATCAACCCAGAAACCAACCAGCGAGCATGCTGAATGAATGGAAAATTTGCAAGCAGAGCAAATGAAAAAGAAAAAAAGGAGATGATGAGCGGGAGTGAGTGAAGAGATCGGATTGATCCATTTCAGCTTCGGCTTTTGATGCAGTTTTGGTTCGTTGGTCAAGTACAGCATCTCTCATGGCTTCAAAAAGAAGTGCAGCATCTTGTTGTTACCAAAAGGGGAGAAAGAGAAAAAGGAGTCTTCGTTCGGACGTGCAGTGCAGTGAGCAGTCTACCATTCTGCTAGCTACTACGTAGTACCTAGTAGTACTGGAACAGGCTGGGCATCTCCCGCACAGTCCCGAACGCCGGCGACGACGGCATGACTCCGAGCCCCCACGGCAGGCACGGCCCGTCGACCTCGGCCGCCGCGTCGCCGAACATGCCGAAGGACGCCGCCTTCGCCACGGCCGCCGGGCCGTAGCAGCCCCACTGCTGCGGCTGCCGCGCGTACCCGTACGAGGCGTAGTCCACCCCTCCGTCCGCGGCCAGCGCCGCCGGCGCCACCGCCGCGGCCGCCGCGCGCCGCTCCTCCTTCTTGTACCGGATCCCGCACGCGTTGCAGAGCGACTGCACGCACCAAATCGAAATGATATACATACATTGATTAGTACAGGGACACAGCGAGCGTGTAATAACGAAATGCATGCATTGATTACGTCGCGGCTATGCCGTTGCATGGCATTGCGGTCGACGCACGCACGTACCTTGGGTCCGCGCGGCCCGTTCCTCCAGAGCGGCGTGGAGGTGGTGTCGCAGTTGGCGCACCGGCGAGCGCCCGCCTCGGCGGCGCGCGTCTCCTGGTGCCTGCCGTTGCAGCTGGGAGCGGAGGGCGCCTCCCAGTGCAGGCCGGCGGCTGCCGCGGCGGGCGCGCGCGCCGCCCCGGCCTCGGCGCGGCGCGTGGACGGCGTGCCGAGCGAGAGCGTGCAGTCCACGGAGCCCCCGTACGGCCCGCCGCTGAAGGCCTCCCCGTCGCTGCCGCCGTAGTGGTGGTCCCCCGCCGCGGCGGCGAACAGCAGCGAGCAGCCGCCGCAGCTGCTGCCGTAGAGCAGCCCGCACGTGCAGGGCGCCGCCTCGTGCAGCATCTTGATGACTAGTAGCTAACTGGTCGCAGGAGGCGATCGAGCTCTAGCTACAAGTGGTGGTGGTGGTGGCCGCCGCCTGGTGCCGGGATGATTAATATAGTAGAGCTTGGAGAAGGACAGGAGAATAGGAGATCGAGGGGATGTCTCTCCTCGGAAACTGGCTGTGTCCACCGAGCACTACGGCTGGATCGCGTAGGTTAGCTCGTGCTACGCGCGATGTCGTGGCGAGGGACGAGACGCTGTGGCTGGCTGGCGTGTGGATGTGGAGCGGGCAGGGCATGGGGGTCCTCGGGTTCTTATAGCGCGCGGCGACGTGGGTAAGGTGTAGCGGCTGGCGTGGCGTGGGCTCCCCCGGCCGGCCTGTCTCGGCTGCCTCTGCCTGTGCCCTGCCAGATTTGGGATTCCGGCCGCGGGACCGGGGTGCGACGCGCGATGCAAACGCGCGCACCGTGGGGCTAGCCGGCCGGCTAGCGAGGGAAAGGACGCGAGGCGGATCAGCGGATGTCTGCCTGCCTGCTTGTGTGGCACTGGCGGGTGGCCGGGGGGGGCGCGGTCAAAGAGCGGTGTGGCCGCCCGGTCAAAAGCGAGGCCACGTGAAGCCGGGAACAGTCTTCCACGCACATATGGGGACGTGGAGGACAACGGGACTGGAGGTGAGGCCGAACGAATGAGGCCACCGGAGCGCAGATGGCTCTGTTGCTTGGTGCGCCCGCGTCCAGCGTCCTGGGGTTGGGAATAGAGTACTACGGCTGCCGCTGCTGCTGCGCGCGTTGGAGTCGAGTTTGCCGATCACGAGGGGCACAGTTCGATCTGTCTGTCCGTCCGTCGGTGCCGCCTGTCCTGCCTGTTAGGAATTTAGGTATTTTTATTATCAGTTTAATTAAGAAATATAATATCAGTAGATTTATAACAGCATATATGTACATGTGTATATTTTTTATGAACGCTACAGCATGCATAGATGACATACTTATTGCTACAACAAAAATACAAAATACAGTAATCATAGAGATTAGACTGTACCCAGCGGAGGGTCCCATGCCAAGGGTATTGGAGGCTCCATTCGCACTAGTCGACATAGTACGTTGCTCGAAGTCGCGGACCACAGTCGATGCAGGAAGATGTTCGCAGTGCAGTCCCACGAACGGATCACCAGAAAAAAAAAGAAGACACCTTGAAGTTCCAGAGAGAGGACTGATCCAAGAGCGATCTCCACGAAGAAGATGTACGAGCAGTCGCTGATCGCTCCTCAAAAACCTAATTGCCGCTCACCCCGTGCAGGATTCTCAAGCGGACGAGGGTTCCAGAGGCACTACGGGACGGGGAAATCAGAAAGCTGCTGAACTGTGTTTCTCTCGGGAGTGGTTACGGAAGAATCTCTCTCGAGTCTGGACTGACGGAAGACAGGATATATGGCTGCTGACGAGGAGAGAAGACGAAGGCAGCGTAGAATCCCAGGAGACGGGAAGCGACGGTAACTGATGCAATCAGTTGCCTCCACCATCAAAGAGCGAAACTCTCGTGATAATGTGGATTTAAGTGGCAAAAGACTGTCCACGCCCGCCCGCTCGCCGCCCGCCTGCCTCGCCTCGCCACGCCACGCCCGGGCCCGCGCCTGGCCCGGCCGGCGGCGGTGGCGCGGGCGCACGCGTGTGGCACGCCTTTATCCTTTTTCCAGCTTTTCAATTTAGATGAATAATTTCCAACCATATAAGTTGAGTCAGCGTTCAGTCAAAATCCCATATGGTATTAAACCATGCAACACTTAATGTTACGTACCATATAGTTTTATTTGATTCATTAAATATTATATGGGCCAAGCCCATATTATATCCAACAATCCCCGCCAAACTCTAGGGTTTGTAACAAAGTAGTCTTAGAACCACATTTCTTTTATATACCAGTGTTTCGATGGAGACTGTTAAGTTGAACATCCATCTAGAACAATAGTTTCACTCAGTCACAACTGAACAATGGACTAAGCCTTGAATTGATAGTTTTGTGTGAAGTGAATGTCACTAAAGTCCTTAGCTGATACTGGGCAACAAAAGATATCCCCTCTATTTGAAGCATATAAGTCATACTTCAGTGCCTTTCATGAGTATTTAGAGATCACCCAAATCTCATAAACTGTGACCAACAGTCTGACTCATATAGGTGTGTTCCTCAAAAGATGTTCTGTAGGACAACATCTTTGCTTTGACAAGCCATTTGGAACACATTAAGACAAAAGCCAGCCTGCCTTACAGAAAGAAAAGATATGCATCATAAATGAGTCTTACTAAGGATCTTTCCTCACAATTTACTACTAGCTTGTTTCACCGTCCTACTTCACGGGATCTCCGATCACATAGAACAGGTTATCACTATAGTAAATTTTAAGTGGGTTTCAAACCCATCTCTCTCGATGCACTTTCTATCACATTGTGTGACAGACCTTTAGTGAACTGATCTGTCAGATTGTTAGACGTGTGAACATAGTCCAACGCTATTACTCCGGAGTTTCTCAATTTTCTGACAGATTTTAGTCGCCTTTTAACATGGCTTGTGGACTTCATGTTATCCTTAGAACTGTTAACCTTCGTAATCACAGTCTGGTTATCACAGTTCATAGAAATAGTCTGGTTATCACAGTCTGGTTCTATGCCATAATCAGTCAGTGGACGGTGCTCAAGAACCTTATCATGTTCAATAACAAAATCTGGAATTTCAACCTCCCCCTTTCTTATATCGCCCCAGAGATACTCCAGTCGACTAATGTACTTGATTTTCCAATATAACCTGTAACAGAACAATTAACAGAGGTAAGGAAGTTGTTTGTTAATGTTCAAAACTGAATAAAAATTTAGCCACCAGCATTAAAAACAAAAGGTCAATGGATCAATAATATTCTTGGCAGCTCAGATGGAACGACTAGAAGAAAATTGCAGCATTCTACCTTGCCAACAATATCCAAATATTCAAGACTTGACAGTAAATAAAGAATAGAGAGCAGTAAACAAGACAGCAAGTAAATAAGAGTTTATTGCAACATTGCAGTCCATTTGAACTCTATTTTCTAAAAATAGGGACTGCTACAACAGCTGATGACACGCTTACTTGTCTGTTTAGAGACTTTACTCATTCTGGATAATGCATGTAATGATTATTCAGTATACTGCATGCAATGAATATTCAGTAATGACTGTTTATTTCCATTTTCAACATTTACCTTATTAAGAAGAATGTAATTTGCATTCTACTTTAACTGTCTATAAACATATTTGTCTTACATACACAAAGAAAAGTGATCAGTTGAACTTTATTTGTGTATAATATATAAGCATGACTATTGAGTACAGACAAATCTAAAAAAAAAAGACTATTGAGTACAGAGAGGATTATATAGGCATCAACCTCTCCCAAATTTTTCATCTCAAAATTTTTAGATAGAAATTCTTTCACCTCCTCGATCACTTTGAGGCTCGATCCAAAGATCAGTATATCATCAACATATAAGCACAAAATGACTCCATCACCCCCACCATACCGATAGTACACACATTTGTCAGCTTCATTCACAACAAAGCCAGCAGATGTTAAAGTTCTATCAAACTTCTCATGCCATTGCTTAGGAGCTTGTTTTAGGCCATATAATGACTTTAATAATTTACACACCTTGCCTTCTTGACCATTTGCTACAAACCCATCAGGTTGATCCATATAGATCTCCTCCTCTAATTCTCCATTTAGAAAAGCTGTCTTAACGTCCATTTGATGAACGATAAGACCATAAGAGGCTACCAGGGAAAGCAAAACTCGAATTGTAGTCAATCGGGCAATCGATGAATAAGTATCAAAGAAATCATCACCCTCATTTTGAGTATAACCCTTGGCCACAAGCCTTGCCTTGTACCTCTCAATAGTACCATTAGGCCTAAGCTTTTTCTTGAACACCCATTTGCATCCTATAGGCTTGCACCCATAGGGACGATCAACAATTTCCTAAGTTCCATTGGACATAACAGAATCCATCTCACTCCGTACTGCTTCCTTCCATAAGTCAGCATCATGAGAGGAATATGCCTCTTCAATGGTCGTTGGTGTGTCATCCACAAGATATACAATATAGTCATCACCAAAAGACTTTGTAGTTCTCTGTCTCTTGCTTTTCCTGGTGACTATAGTGTCATCCTCCTCTGGATTTTGCACATAGGGTTTCTCAATTTGTTCTATCGGAGTAAAATTTTCATGCTCATGGAGAATTATTAATTTATGAATAGTTGTGCTAGGTGCATTTTTTATGGGAAACTCATTCTCAAAAAATATAGTGTCTCTAGATTCCATGATTGTATCAACAGCCATCTTAGGAACACTAGAGTTTATAATTAAAAATTTATAACCCACGCTGTGAATAGCATAACTAAGAAAGACACCATCAACAGTCTTTGGTCCAAGCTTTTGCTTTTTGTTTATTGGCACATTCACCTTTGCCAAATAACCCCAAGTTCGCAGGTAAGAGAGATTTAATCTCTTCTTCTCTTATTCCTCAAATGGTGTGATTTCTTTGTTCTTTGTGGGCACTCTATTCAGGACATGACACGCTGTCAATATAGCCTCACCCCACCATTCCTTAGATAGTCCCGTAGTCTCCAACATGGCATTAACCAAATCAGTTAGAGTACGGTTCTTTCTCTCTGCAATCCCATTGGACTGTGGTGAGTATGGTGGCGTCCTCTCATGAATCATTCCATGCACCGCGCAAAACTCAGAAAATTCATTTGAGAAATATTCTCCCCCACGATCGGACCGCAAACGCTTGATTTTCTTCTCAAGTTGATTTTCTACCTCAGCTTTATAGACCTTAAAATAATGCAACGCTTCATCTTTTGTTTTCAGCAAATACACGTAGCAAAATCTAGTGCAATCATCTATAAAAGTCATGAAGTATCGTCTACCGCCTTTAGTCAATTCGTCATTCATTTCGCATAAATCAGAATAAACGAGTTCTAATGGTGCCAAGTTTTTCGCCTCAGCAGCCTTATGAGGCTTACGCGGTCGCTTTGATTGCACACACACTTGGCACTTAGAATCTTTGACTAAGTTAAATCTCGGGATTAAATTCAGATTTGCAAGCCGCGTGAGATAGCCAAAATTAATGTGACAAAGTCGTAAATGCCATATATTCGACTCATCCAAAACAATAACATTATTCACTACTTTATTACACACATCATCAAGGAAAGATAGGCGGAACAAGCCTCCGTAATCATAACCTTTTCCAACAAATGTTCCATGTCTCGACACAACACATTTATTGGACTCAAGCACAATTTTAAAGCCATCACGACACATCTGAGAAGTGCTAACAAGATTCTTCTTGATGGAGGGGACATGCTGCACGTTCTTTAATAGCACCGTCTTTCCCGAAGTAAACTTCAGAACGACCATACCAGCACCAAGAACACGCGCATGCGAACCGTTTCCCATCAGCAAGGCTCCACTTCTGCCGGCCTGATAGGAAATAAACAAAGAAACATCAGCACACACATGAATATTAGCACCACTGTCCATCCACCACTCAGGTGAAAGACAAACTGAAAGAACAAAGGGTAAAGAATTACCATACCCAGATGTTCCTCCTCCAGTCTCGCTAATGACCACATTTGCTGATTTCTTTTCTTGCTTGTATTTGCGGTCTGGGCACGCACTTGCCCAATGCTCATCACTCCCGCAAACAAAGCATCCTCCACCTTTCTTGTTGATTTTCTTCTTAAACTGTGCAGTCTGCTTAGGTTTTGCATTATTGTTCTCTTGCATGTTCTTCTTCTTTTTATTACGAGATGCAAATGAGTTTTTCTTCTACACTATATTGGTAGCGGAAGACTCAACTCCTTTTCCACGGTTGTCTTTTGCTCTCGCCCTCTCCTCAACATCAAGAGATCCAATAAGCTCAGCCATGCTAAACTCTTGTCTCTTGTGTTTTAGAGAAGTAGCAAAATCCCTCCAAGAAGGTGGTAGCTTAGCGATGATACCGCCGGCCATACACTTGTCGGGCAACAGACACAGGAAATGTTCTAGTTCCTTCGCTAGCGCCTATATCTCATGAGCCTGTTCGACCACAGAACGGTTTTCAACCATTTTGTAGTCGTACAGCTGCTCTATAAGGTACAACTCACTGCCAGCATCAGAAACCCCAAACTTTGCCTCAAGAGCATCCCATAATTCTTTGCCTGATGTGCAAGATATGTAGTTTTTCTCATACTTGGAATGAAGTGCACTAATCACGGCGCCTCAAAACAAGTTATCGGCAGCCAAGAACTTTCGCTCCTCCTCAGGAGTAAACTATTTAGGCTTCCCCTGTGCGGCGTGATAGCAGTTCATCGCAGACAACCACAATACCATCTTTGCACGCCATATCATAAAATTCTTGCCATCAAAATTATTCGGCTTCAAAGCGGCAGCAAAACTACTGACAGAAAATTGCCTAACATTATGTTTTTGGATTGTTAGGAATTTAGGCATTTTCATTATCAGTTTAATCCAGAAATATAACATCAGCAGGTTTATAACAACATATATGTGCATGCGTATATTTCTTATGAACGCTATAGCATGCATAGATGACATACTTATTGCTACAGCAAGAATACAAAATACAGTAATCATAGAGATTAAACTGTACCCAGCGGAGGGTCCCATGCCGAGGGCATCAGAGGCTCCATTCGCACTAGTCGACATAGTACATTGCTCAAAGTCGCGGACCACAGTCGATGCAGGAAGATATTCGTAGTGTAGTCCCACGAACGGATCACCAGGAAGAAGAAGAAGACACCTTGAAGTTCTAGAGAGAGGACTGATCCAAGAGCGATCTCCATGAAGAAGATGTACGAGCAGTCGCTGCTCGCTCCCCAAATACCTAATCGCCGCTCACCCCGTGTAGGATTCTCAAAGAAATCAGAAAGCTGCTGAACTGTGTTTCTCTCGGGAGTGGTTACGGAAGAATGTCTCTCGAGTCTGGACTGACAGAAGACAGGATATATGGCTGCTGACGGGAAGAGAAGACGAAGGCAGCGTAGAATCCCAAGAGGCGGGAAGCGGAAGGGACGATAACTGATGCAATCAGTTGCCTCCACCATCAAAGAGCGAAACTCCCGTGATAATGTGGATTTCAAAAAAAGTGGATTTGGCTCAGGATTGCCCATTTTTCATTCCAAGGTTTCTCTGAATTTGGAAGTTACCACTTAGCAGGTTTCCATACCAAGGCTCAATACAATCAAGTCTGTAGCGTCTACCGATTTCGCCATATCCCCATTTTACTTTTCTTTGAAACCAGGATTCCGTGTATAATTTAATCCATCTTTTAGTTTTTTTGAATCACTGAATTCATTATTCGACGTAGTCTAGCAACTCATCTCTATTTGAGACACCCCGCTCGCTTATTGCAGTTCAGAATTGAATTGATTTTATTGTTGATATATTTGCAATTCAATCGGAATGAATATATCCAAAAGTTTTTATCTCTCCCGCCTCCCTCCTTCCTTTTTTAGAGTATTCAAAATCATACTATAACGCTTGATATTCATTCTTTTTTTCTAAGCTAAATTAGAAATTTCATTTGCTATGATTCTATCTTCTCCTTAGTGAACTATTTATCCTTAAATTATTAACAAATAAAAAAAACAAAATATCTCAAAAATTGTCGAACGGGAAGTGATGTTTCCAGTGGTGAACGGGTGAGTAACGCGTAAGAACCTACCCTTGGGAGGGGAACAACAACTAGAAACGGTTGCTAATACCCCGTAGGCTGAGGAGCAAAAGGAGAAATCCGCCCAAGGAGGGGCTCGCGTAGCTTCTCATTTGTTATGGCTTGGACCTTTTATGGCGGATCTCGGGGCACAAACTCCTTTTTTCTACATTTTTAGAGAGAGAGAATTGATATATGATCTATTTGAAGCTGCTACAGGTATGCGAATGATGCATAATTACTTTCGCATCGGAGGGGTAGCTGTCGATAACTGTGTTTCTCTCGGGAGTGGTTACGGAAGAATCTCTCTCGAGTCTGGACTGACGGAAGACAGGATATATGGTTGCTGACGGGAAGAGAAGACGAAGGCAGCGTAGAATCCTAGGAGACGGGAAACGGAAGGGACGAAGACATGATATATGGCTGCTGACGGGAAGAGAAGACGAAGGCAGCATAGAATCCCAGGAGACGGGAAACGGAAGGGACAGTAACTGATGCAATCAGTTGCCTCCACCATCAAAGAGCGAAACTACTGTGTTTCTCTCAGGAGTGGTTACAGAAGAATCTCTCTCGAGTCTGGACTGACGGAAGACAGGATATATGGCTGCTGACGGGAAGAGAAGACGAAGGCAGCGTAGAATCCCAGGAGACGGGAAGCGGAAGGGATGGTAACTGATGCAATCAGTTGCCTCCACCATCAAAGAGCGAAACTCCCGTGATAATGTGGATTTAAGTGGGAAGAGAAGACGAAGGCAACGTAGAATCCCAGTTGCCTCCACCATCAAAGAGCGAAACTCCCGTGATAATGTGGATTTAAGTGAGAAGAGAAGACGAAGGCAGCGTAGAATCCCAGGAGACGGGAAGCGGAAGGGACGGTAAATGATGCAATCAGTTGCCTCCACCATCAAAGAGCGAAACTCCCGTGATAATGTGGATTTAAGTGGCAAAAGACTGCCCACGCCCGCCCGCTCGCCGCCCTCCACGACCTCGGCCCGGCCGGCAGCGGCGCGCGCGCGCGTGTGGCACGCCTTTATCCTTTTTCCAGCTTTTCAATTTAGATGAATAATTTTCAACCATATAAGCTGAGTCAGCGTTCAGTCAAAATTCCATATGGTATTAAACCATGTAACACTTAATGTTACGTACCATATAGTTTTATTTGATTCATTAAATATTATATGGGCCAAGCCCATATTATATCCAACGCTGCCGCGGCAAGTCCTCGGCGTGGGATGCCCGGCCAGCCGGCCTGGCGGCCACCCAGTCCCAAGGGCCTGTTTAGTTCCCTTCCAAAACACCAAATTTTTCAAGATTCTCCGTCACATCGAATTTTTGGACGCATGCATGAAGCATTAAATATAAATAAAAAATAAAACTAATTACACAGTTTAGACGAAATCCACGAGACGAATCTTTTAAGCTTAATTAAACTATGATTGGACACTAATTGCTAAATAACAACGAAAATACTACAGTGTCGTTATGCCAAAATTTTCGACAACTAAACTGGGCCCAAGCTGATGAGCCAGCCGAGCTCTAGTAGCAACAACGAGATGGGTGTCAGGGCGGGGGCATGCATGCCATGCATGCGTCGTCCATCCGTTAGCGTTAGGTGAAGAAAGCTGCAAGCAACGCAGTACGCAGCGAGCCTGTGCGCGCTGCTGCATCGGCTAGCTAGCTGGTCTCCGCTCCTTCCATCATGGGTCAAGAGAGACGGACGTCATCCTGATCCTGTATTGCGATGACAGGATCGGTCGAAGTTATTGCCGTCGCCACGCGCTGGGCAGCCAGTCTCCTACACATCTACTACGCCGCACACGCAATGTGTTCGCGATCCCGATCCCATCCAGTTTGACTGCGCCGACGCATGCATGCAGCGCAGATGATGTACTACTACTGTCTAGTAGCGTCCTGAACACTCATGCTACGTACAGTACAGTAGTACGATGTGCAGAGGCGATCTCATTTGAACGGGATCTCGATCGAATACAGCCGGGCGGTCGACGATCAGAATTACCAGCACGTTTGGGCACATGATTGAATCAACGCACAAGGAGCGTTACTGAGCTTCCATTCCAAACGCCAGCAATAAATAAAGAGGAGAGAAAAGAGCTAGGAAACTAAAGGGGGCCGGCCGTATCGAAAGAAAGAAAGAAAGAGAGAAGGCAACAAGGGAGTGGCGAGAAGAAAAGAAGGAACAACAACGGGGCAAGCAATGGAAATCAAAAGAAGCAAAAGAGCAAAGCGTCAGGAAGAGGAAGGATGAACAGGGAGGGAACACAGGAAAAGACGGGCGGCTGGGCTGGGTACTAGCCGATATAATTGGGGGGCGCCACGGGGCACGGCCACGGCCACGGCCACGGCCACCGCGCGCCATGCCATGATGCGCCCGGAGGCCGGAGCCGGGGACTCCATCAAAAGTGCCGCGTCGAATCGAATCCGATCATCGGTCCAAGGAACAGTCGCGGTCAGGGCATAGAAGATCCCGCCTTTTGGCACCAACCTCCACGCACGCAAACCAGGATCGCCCCTGGCCCGCCAGCTACGGGGATCCGATACGGATCCCAGGACTGTAGCCAGCAGCTATCTGCCTATCTAGCCTCCCTCGCCCCGTCCTGATCATTTGCAAATCTGCATGCTGCAGGGCTGGACTTGGGCATGCATCCTTCTCCTCCTGCAGCTGCTGCTGGTCGTGGTCGTAGGACTAGTAGGGCGCTTCTTTTCTTTTTTTTTTCATCGGTTTTCCTCCTTTTATTTGTTTCCTGTGTTTTCCTTTCCCCTTTATCGATGAGACTGCTGGAACTGCACCAATGCTGCACAAGCTGCTGGTAATTCCCCCCTGCCAAGTCAAAGGAGGCAGGCAGCGATTCCAGAGAAAGCGAAAGCCATACTCCTATGTGGACCCCCGGGCATTCCTTCCGTATGCATGGCATGCTGCACCCCTTCCCTCCTTAACGGCCAAAGCGCCGGCACGACCGCCTCCAAAGCAATGCTGTGGCCGTGTTTGGTATTCCGTTCCTTTCCTTAATATATCTGGCAAACTTTGGAGTTTGCTTAATCTATCGTTTTTGTGCGTACGTAATAAGCGGTATATATGTGGCCGCTGGATGAAGGCGTGCAGAGTATCCAAGCAGTCCATGATTTAGCTGAGCCCAATGCTCGAATCTGACAGGGTTTGTACGCCTTGTGCTTCGTGTGATCGCTTATTGCGTGGCCAGGAGTTAAAATAAGACGGCAGAAAAAACAAGCGGACAAGCACGATCGCGGCCCAGCAGCACAGCCCTACGGCGACGTGCAGGCAAGCAAAACAAGGCAGCAGAGAGTGGCAGGAGCTGGTGTTTGGTGCGGTGGCGGGAGCAGGGGATCCCGACGAGGAGATCGTCGTACAAAAAGTTGTCCCGACACGGCCAGAGTTAAGCCTAGAGATTGGTGTCCTTTGGTTGGGTTTGGGAATCTCTCTCTCAGGCCCTCGCCGTGGAAGGCTATCAGAGGAAGTATAACAAGGCCTGCAGGCAGACTAAATGCTGAGGTGGAGAAGAGACGGATGGAGAAAGAGGAGAAATGGGCTGTAAGCTTACAGTCGGTTTGGACACAAAAACCAAGAAACTCTGTAAGAGAGACAAGTGTGTCATATACTCCGTATTAATAGTGAACATGTAACTATTATATAGATGAACTGAAAAGTAGGCTATAAAAATTCATACAACCCGTAGCTGGATGTATTATTAACTACCACACCCCCCGCCCGCTTCTGCTTTGCCTTTGGATTGGAGAGAGACAGGGTCACTCACTAGTGCTACTGTATGTTTGAGTTCGGTCGCCCGGCATCTTTTGGATAGCGATAGATAGTCCCCAAGAACACTTCCCGTTTCTCTAGGATTGAACCATCTCTGCGCTTTAAGGCTTTAAATCAACTAGGTAGCTAGCTGCCGGGACGCTCGCTGCGTGCGTGACTGCGTGTACCGACTATATTCTTAGCACCAAGTAGGAGTACTCGTACCGGAGTGATGCAGTACATACATGTGCGTTAATCATAGGATGTTCTCTTAGATCTACGCTAAATACTGGATCACACTGTGTTTCTGGTTTCACGTTAGTATTGGTGTGCCGGAGTACATCAGTACGTATGATTGCCTATGCCCACGTAATGACGTAAAGCGTGGCGCAAGCTGGCGTATTGTAGCCTTGGAGGCCATTTAGCCGCCGTCGCCGTCGCCATCGAGTGATAGGGGGGCCGCGTGACATGACTCATCGGCGGTCCCCTGCTTCGCCGCCTGAAGCAAAGCCCGGTCGCTGTCGGCTGTCGGCAGTCGGCAGTCGGCGCCCCATGTACTCGTATCCAGTAGTAGTAGTGATCTCGGCTGTGACATGACCGACCCGGCTCGCAGCGGAAAGAGTACTAGCGACCACCAGGTTTGAACAACGGCGGGACCAAGTTTCTGTTGTCGCTTTATTTCTGCCGTTGTGCTGGACTAGGAAATGAGATCACCTAGCAGAGCTTCCGTTGGGCGTTGGATCTGGATTAGTTTGATGGAGTTGCCTGAATCAGCACTGCATATGCATACTCATGTGTTACAGAGCAAGATAGTGCGGAGGCTATTAGACGGGCAATGGAGGCCGGTGTACAAGGCGTGAACGGGGCAGGGTCAAAAGCTTGCAAGGGCACAGCGCAGTAGCGAATCTAGGATTCTATCTATGGTGGGCGTGGTTTACAAACATTTTCGTATACAATTTAGTAAAAAGTCATTTGCCAAATCGGTAAACAATTTATAAAATCTATAACTTAATTTGATATCCATGCGCTAAATAATATGACAAATCTTAAATGCAAAGATTAAGATAAAAACTTGCACAAATTTACAACATAAGTAGCTCAAAAATATATGCATAAAATTGATTAAGAGACTTTGCAATACTATTTGTTTGATTTTTTGTCGATGTTTAAAAGAAAATAGTTTTAATTACTTTAATTACTAATACGTAACTAAGTACGTATTTTTTTTTAAAGAAACTAAATCCTAGCATTTGGCCAACAAACTTGTTTTGCGGTATTAACTCTGCTCGATGGCCAACAAATGCGCTTGGCCTCGGCCCTTAGCATAGGCCATTCGACATCTGTCGTCGATGTCACTCTAGTCAAGATTGTGGCATCAAATTCAGCGAGTCTGGCGCTTGTCCAAGGCCAAGTGTCCAGGATCATCTCTCTTTCGCTCAATGGCCCTTGAGTGCTAGAGGGCGTGATGTAGGCGAAACCGCACAACAGAGATATATATGCTTACTACGACGCAACATTTGTGATTCAGGATTGGTGCGCGAGCCAGACGAAACGGCTTGGTGCTTGGAATTGTTCGATGATCGATCGATTGTTTTTTTACACAGAGATATATATGCTTACTATGTGGGGCTGGGCCACATCCCGTAGGGTACGTCAAGGCATACTAGGCATACCCTCTGCCTCTGCCTTGGCACCATGGGGCACCTCCTATGCTGGGTGTGGGGCCCTCAAGCACGACGACTAGAATACTAGACTAGTTGGATGAGGCGGGAGTTGGGGTAGTCGGATGAGGCGGTCAAACGACCTCTACTGGAGATGCCCCAACTGCTAATAGAAAATGATTTCTTATTATGTTTCCTTATTACTTGTATTATATAGGCTCCAAGAAACGAAATATAACATCCGTTGACTCAAAAGTACCTCTACTGGTGCCGAGCCTTGATAATGGCCGCATGTGCACACCTAAGTCTTGCCCATCTGCTAAAAAAAGTACCTCTACTGAATATCCAAGAGACTACGAAACAATATGATTTCAGATTAGAAAGATTCCAAAGTAATTATTTGGTTAATGAGGCAGATACAACAGATGTCAGTGAAAACAGCTTTGAGAAAACTCTACAAGTTCTATAAAGCTTGTAGAGAACATCAATACAACCAAAATGAAAAAAATGTTTCTCCTACAAACACGGAGTCCATTATGCTTATGGACAATACTAAAGTCAATGCATGAGCACCTGACAAACAATTTGTTGCTCCTACAGATATATCATCTATTCAAGTTCAACAATCAGTAGCTGGAGAAAGAAAATGTTGAAACTACAAACAGACCATCTTTTCAAGTTCATCCATCAACATCTGGCAAAGAATATATTGCTCCTACAAAGAAAGATGTTCTCCTACAGAGAAAGAGAAAATAATTTCAACAAAGTTTCAGAGATCAAGTTCCAATACTTTTGATTCCATACAAGTTCTTCAAAAAGCACAACGCAATGAAGAATCAAAATTTTCAAGTCCGTCATAATGACACTATCATTCAGTTAGTTATTAAGAGACTACAAAAGCCATATATACATCCCTCCAAGGGGAACTGTGCAGACAACACATATTCCTCCAAGGGAATTGAAGCCATACAATAGAATACTCACTATGCTGCATCTCAAGATCAAAGAGGTAAAACATTAAAAAATTTGTTGATAAGACCCTAAATCATGAAAAATTATATGGACTATCTCATAATGAATCAATATTACATTTTACTCCATCCTATCAACATCCAAAAGAAGATATTAAATTCCCAAATTTTGATATTCTTGACAAAGCAGATGAACTATATTTAGATGAAGACTTTGACAATACTATATTTAGAGATTTGAAGAAGACCCTCATAAATGCTCAACAGATGATTCAAGATGAAAGAAACATTTTAGATAAGTCGTCAAATACTGCTTTAGTAGAGACATCTCAACAACCTTACATTTTAAAACAATTTGTTATTGATCTAGTTCATACAACAAAAACCCATATAATCAACAACAAAATTAATTAATTGCAAAAAGCATACAAAACACCAGATACTCATGAGAATAAGTGCTATTTTTTAATGCAACTTCACATCATAAAGCACCAAGGTTTGGTTTCTGCTCGTTGTTAACCTTCGCAAATTGAATCGTGCGTCTCTTCTTATGAAGAGACATCACCGGTAAACTAATCCTAGCATTTAAGCAAGTCATTAAAGACAACTAATCCTAGCATTTAAGCAAGTCGTTAAAGACCTGGAGAGGTGAGGTGGACCTGCTGTGGGGTCTCACGACCGCCATCGCACCCTCCATCTGCCTCCCCGACCTCCGAACGCACCACCCTTTGATTGAATCAACCACGCCGCCCCACCGCCCCGCTACCAGCGGGCATCCTGCTGCTAGATTTTAGTCTGAGAGACATGCTCTGTGTCCGGTGTGGGCAATGGCAGCTTGGAACCCTCGATGCAGATACATGTGCCAAAGTGCAATTTCAAGTGATTATACTATACTCTTTTGATATACCTATTATAAAAACAATTACAATGTCCAATTATACAATAATGTTGTTCTACTATAAGACATCCTATGCTTTTCTCATTCAATTTATAAAGATTTTATTTTGTAAACAAGTTATGTTCCCACCAACCTTCACAAATCTTTTACAAAATGTAGGATATGATTTAGGAAGTTTTTATAGTATTAGCGGTTTATGCAAAAAATTGATGGTACAATAATCTAGAAATTCTCTAATGTAAGCAAAATGTTTCTAGACCGTAGTCTTCAAACACCAGTTGGATCGATGAACTACCGCAGATCAGGACAGAAACAATGCGATAGCAATGGTGAAGCAAAAGGTAGATAACGGACATGAATAGTGTTGGTGTATCACCGAACATGTGAGGTGGGAATGGAGAGAAATAGAGAGAGAGAGTCGAAATGAGTGAAGGGCCATAGTCCTCTTCCACCTTCTCCTTCTCCCCTTTTATAGGAGAGGTGAGAGGGGAGGTTTTCATTATTTCTCCTAGTGGAGCTTGTATTTACAAAAAGCCTTTAGAGGCCATAAATGAGTCCTAAATATTATCCCACACAACCACTAAACTTTGTAATTGGGCCCTAAACATAGGGTCCCTAACATACAACACCCCCCCAACATTAGCCCCTCAACTACTTGGTTTTGCTCACAAATATAAAACCCAATAGCTAGATACAACTAAGTGTGGCCCAATTACAACTTAGACTCATCACAAGACTATCGTCTATACAGAGATAGGTGGGGATGATTTTTATCTTAGCTAGTTTTTAGTGGCAACCTTTGCTTGAACCTCCATGACCATGTCTTTGGCAGCTTGCTCCTTCGTACAACCTTGAGCTCTCAATACCTTCTTTTCATAATTGAGCCTTCGTCGAAGACATTGACGTAGTCGAAGTATGTGCGGTAGTCGACGTAGGTGAAGTAATCGTAGATAATCATGACATGTCTTCAAGCTTTCACTCGTGGGTGTAGTTGTCATAGATAATCATGACACATTTTCAAGCCTTCGTCTTTAGATGGCTTGAAGTAAACAATGGAGGCATGGTTAATGTCAAATATGCCATAGATGGAGATCCCTGCGCCCCAATTGACGACAAAGGCAAAGCCAAAATGTTGATGGCGACCCCCCCTCCCCACTCCAAATTGACGACGAAGGTGAATCAAAAGATGTTGACGTTGATCCCTCCACTCCAAAATGTTGGTGAAGGTGAAGTCAAAGGTGGCGATGGTGACCCCTACTCTAAACTAGTGAAGGCAATGTCGATTAAGCCAAAGCTAATGGCAAGTCCCCTTGCTGAAATGTTGACGTAGTTGTAGCCAATGATGTTGAAGTTGGAGCCCCCTACTGAGATGCTGATGAACACATTATTGATGAAGTTGAAGTCAATGGCAAAGCCTCCTGTCAAAATGTTTATCAAAGCGTTGTCAATGATGTCATAGTTGGTGTCAAAGCGGAAAGTGCATTTGCCCCCTATGTGGGTTTTGGTGTATTGATGACATCCAAATTAGGGACTAATGTGATCTTAATGAGATATGTCGCAGCTATTAGTCCCATGAAAGATTCAAAGAGTTGATAAAGATGAAATGGTATCCCTCAATTCTTGAAGTTGAAAAGGCGGACGAACTCAAAGCGTTCTCCAAAGGTTTTATTTTTGTTTTTAAGTTTAGGATCCACCACACTATAAAGAGGGATGCAAACTTAGTTGGTCTGAGGAAGATAGAGTGCTCAAGCATAAAAGTAAAATCAAAAGAGACACACTCTAGCACTCTACGAGCACGTAGAATATTTTTCAGTGACTGTTGGTGTCAGGAAGTCTCGACGTAAGCTAGAACTCCTAACAGTCGGAAGTCATGACTCATGCCGGAAGTCCTAACGCCTAGTCACTTAGCCTGCACTAGTGATTATGGCCATTGGAAATCCCAACGTGAGTTAGAACTCCTGACATTCAGAAGTCCCGACACCTGCTTTTGCTGGCCGGCTGTCTGCGCCCGTCGGAAGTCCCAACCCATGCCAGGAGTCTCAACACATAGGGACTTGCTGGTTGTCTGTCTACGCACGTTGGAAGTCCTGACGTACGTCGAGAGTCCCGACCGTCGGAAGTCCCGACATTTGTCGAGAGTTGCGACATTGACTTGCTCATGCAGACTTCTAACCCTATGTGAACAGTGTTTTCTATTAAGGTCAGAAGTCTCGAGATTTGTGTCAGAACTTCCAACATAGATCTGAATGGTTATATTTCTACTATGAGTATAAATAGCCATCTCTTCATTTCTAACCATTACGGATTCATTCACAGCTCACCCAACTTTGTCCTAATAGCTCTCAAGCACCAAAGGCACCCCTCTCCTCTCCCCTTTGCTCCAATCTTTAATTCCCCTAGGGTTTTGAGTGAAAGGAGAGTGGATTAAGTGAGAGAATCACTTTGGCAAGTTTGAGCACTTGATTTCTTTGTCAAGCCGATTGGTTTTGTGTCTATTACTCTTGAGGCTTTGCCCTTAGCCAGCTAGGCGTTGCCCAAGAGCTTCCATCTTGTGGAAGAGACTTAGAAAGTATGTATTACCCTTGATTTCTTAGTGGAAAGCTCAAGTGACCTTTGTGGTCGCTTTGAGAGAGGCAAGGAGGTGAAAGAGACTCCGACCTTTGTGGTCACATCAACAACGAGGACGTAGGAGCTCCTTTGTGGGGTTGCCAAACCTCAGGATAAATACTTGTGTCCCGTGTGCTTGTTGTTGTGATTGCTAGAGATTACTTGTATTTGTTTGTCTCTCTCTCTCCCTCTCCTGAACTTTATTTTAGGGTTTGGACTCGATCTATGGTTTGGAGGCATTACGACGTCAAGGGAGTGACCCAACATCTTCACCAAACCACGAGAAAGTGGAGTTGTAAGATTATTTATCCACAAAGTTAAATTTGGCACTGCTTTGTAGTTCACGTAGGCATCGGGACTTCTGACATTTGTGCCAGAACTTCTAACGACGTCGGTAGTTCTGACCCAAACGCCGAGGCTTCCAACATTGACAGATAAATTTGAACTTAGCATTTGTAGTTAATTTTTAGATACGCCTATTCACCCCCCTCTAGGCATTGTTAGATGCTTTCAATTGGTATCAAAGCAAGTGAAAGGTCCTAATGGCTAGAGGAGGGGTGAATAGCCTATTAAAAAAATCTACAACAACACTTAACAAACCGGTTAGACAATTATGGGGCGAAGCAAGTGTTGCGCTAGCCTACTAAAATAGCAAGCCACCTACCACAATTCTAGTTTATATAGTTTCTATCCACACAATAGCCATGACACTACACTAAGTTAGTGTGCTCTCAAAAGCTAACTAAAGAGCCACACTAACCAAACTAACAAGCTCTCACAACTAGCTACACTAAAGAGCTTGATAACTAGTTTGCGGTAATATAATGAGAGTGAGCAAGAAGGTTATACCGCCATGTCGAGGAAGGAGCCAATCAATCACAAGAATGAATAACAATGAAGACCAATCACCTCGGTATTAAATGATGAACACAATGACTTTTTACCGAGGTTCACGTGCTTGCCGGCAAGCTACTCCTCGTTGTGGCAATTCACTCACTTGAAGGTTCACGCGCTAATTGGCATCACACGCCAAACCCTCAATAGGGTGCCGCACAACCAACACAAGATGAGGATCACACAAGCCATGAGCAATTCACTAGAGTACCTTTTGGCTCTCCGTCGGGGTAAGGTCAAGAACCCCTCACAATCACCACGATCGGAGCCGGAGACAATCACCACCCTTCACTCGATGATCCTCACTGCTCCAAGCCATCTAGGTGGCGGCCACCACCAAGAGTAACAAGCGAATCCTGTAGTGAAACACGAATACCAAGTGCATTTAGATGCAAACACTCAAGCAATGCACTTGGATTCTCTCCCAATCTCACAAAGATGATGAATCAATGATGAAGATGAGTGGGAGGGCTTTGGCTAAGCTCACAAGGTTGCTATGTCAATGCAAATGGCCAAAAGAGTGAGCTTGAGCCGGCCATGGGGCTTAAATAGAAGCCCTCACGAAATAGAGCCGTTGTACCCCTTCACTGGGCATAACACGGGGTGACCGAACGCTCCGGTTGTATCGTCCGAACGCTGGACCTCAGCGTTCGGTCACGCGATGCGTGCCATGTGTCCCCTCTCTTCAAATGTTGATCACTCGATCTCAATGGTCAAGTGATGACCGGACGCTGTGGCTCAAAGTGACCGGACGCTAAACCCCAGTGTCCGGTCGTTTCCAGTAAGCATCCAGAGATGACTTTTCACGACCGAACATGTCCGGTTATGCTCAATCGGACACACCCAGCGTCCGGTCACTCAGCGACTCCTCTGTGCATGACCATGTCAGTGTGATCGGACGCAGCCAGCTAGCGTTCGATCAGTTTAGCGCCAGCGTCTGGTCGATGACCAACGCTGTGCTTCTTTAGCTGCTACTGACTAGACACGCCAGTCCTATAGAGACCAATGTCTGGTCACTTACATTGACCTTTGTCTTTTCTGTCTAGGGCGCCGATGGCACCGTCGGACTATCCACACTCTACAGGCGGACACGCCACCGGTGAAGTTCCTAACCCTTGCTCAAATGTGACAACCACCAAGTGTATCACCTTGTGCACATGTGTTAGCATATTTTCACAAATATTTTCAAGGGTGTTAGCACTCCACTAGATCCTAAATGCATATGTAATGAGTTAGAGCATCTAGTGGCACTTTGATAACCGCATTTCGATATGAGTTTCACCCCTCTTAATAGTACAGCTATCAAACCTAAATGTGATTACACTCTCTAAGTGTCTTGATCACCAAAACAAAATAGCTCCTACTATTTATACCTTTGCCTTGAGCCTTTTGTTTTTCTCCTTCTTCTTTTCAAGTCCAAGCACTTGATCATCACCATGGCATCACCATCATCATGTCATGATCTTCATTTGCTTCACCACTTGGAATGTGCTACCTATCTCATAATCACTTATAAACTAGGTTAGCACTTAGGGTTTCATCAATTTACCAAAACCAAACTAGAGCTTTCAATCTCTCCTTTTTTGGTAATTGATGACAATCCTTTCACAAAGATATGAATTGAAATTCAATTGAATCCATGTTGCTTGCCCAAGTATTTTTACCATTTGTAAAAGGATATGGACAAGTTTCATGAACCCCAAATGGTAGCAATTGCTCCCCTATATATGTGCTAAGAGTTTGGATTGAAGCTTGCACATATGCTTAGATAGGAAATATAGGAGACAATGTCTACCAAATGATGCTAAGGTATAAAAGATGGACCTTTGAAGCATAATACCAATCGGAGCGCACCATTATACCATCCTTAGCACCATGGTTAGCTCGATACCACTTGGAAACACTTTGGAAATGAAATCACTAGATAAACTTATGCATGCTAGATTTTCATTTCATCATTCAAACATATAACTAGCGTACACCATACAAGCATGAATATTGAAATTTGAAACTTGTGCCATGCAAGCAAACATATGAAATGCACATTCAAATGCATCATACAAGTTCATGAGCTTGCTCCCCTACTTGTGTGCTCAAAATTTTAATTGTTAATTGATCCCTTTTTTTGTCATATCTCTCCCCTTATGTCAAGTTCTCCCCCTATCACTTGTATCTTTATTTCTCTCCTCTTTGTGTTGTCTTTTCACTATCTTTGTGCACTATTTCTCCTCCTTTGTCATCAATGACCACAAAGGCTTAAATTATAGATAGGTTGAGATTATCAATGTCAATCAATGGGGTGAGAATCAATTTCCCAAATTTGGTCCAATCTAGATCATTTACCAAAGATATTTAACTCGGTTTGATCCAAGGACAAGCTTCTTCACACCTCCAATAAGGGTTATCTTGTACCATGTTGAGTTAAACACTTAGAGCTCATTTTCTAGATCAAACACTAGGTTTACAAGCCCACAAACATGTCATATGCTACCACTAGATCAAAATAAGCATAGAAGCAATTGTGGTACCATACAATCATCAAATTCATTTGATTTTCATGAATGGGCCTATTAAATATGAAAGATGTCTAGATGCACTAAACATGTCCTTAGTAAGGATGTATGCCATGCCAATCAACTTTTACCTTAGATTTCTCGAAGGAGAGGCATGTCATATAAGTGGAGGGGGGGGGGTGCATCAACATATATTTGAGAAATCCAATATGTTCAACTCATTCCTTAGCTTGCAAAACCTTTTCTCATCCAATGGCTTGGTGAATATATTGGCAAGTTGATCTTTGGTGCCTACACTCTCAATGCAAATGTCCCCTTTTTGTTGGTGATCTCTTATGAAATAGTGGTGGACATCAATGTGCTTTGTTCTTGCATGTTGAACCGGATTATTGGTCAACTTGATTGCACTCTCATTGTCACATAGCAATGTCACTTTCTTGAACTTGATTCCAAAATCACTCAAAGTGGACTTCATCCAAAGTATTTGTGCATAACAACTATTGGCGGATATGTATTCAGCTTCGGCGGTTGATAATGCAATACTATTTTGCTTCTTTGATGACCATGAAACAAGTGATCTTCCCAACAATTGACATGTGTCTGAGGTGCTCTTTCTTTCAACCTTGCATCCATCATAATCTGAGTCGGAGTAACCAACTAGCTCAAACTTTGCTCCTTTGGGATACCACAAACCAACATTTGGTGTATGCTTCAAGTACCTCAATATTCTTTTTGTAGCCTTCAAATGACTTTCTCTTGGTGAGGCTTGAAATCTTACACACATGCATACACTAAACATGACATCCGGCCTTGATGCGGTCACATAGAGTAGGCTTCTAATCATAGACCGATACAATTTTTGATCCATCATATTTCCACTTGCATCACTATCCAAGTTGC
Source organism: Miscanthus floridulus (assembly GCF_019320115.1). Classification (NCBI taxonomy): domain Eukaryota; kingdom Viridiplantae; phylum Streptophyta; class Magnoliopsida; order Poales; family Poaceae; genus Miscanthus; species Miscanthus floridulus. The sequence goes on along the minus strand of NC_089584.1, from coordinate 94,310,206 downwards.
CATTGGTTCCCATTGGTGTACTAATGACTTTACTATCACTCATGCCAAACTTCTTGATCATGTCCTTGATATACTTGCCTTGACTCACAAAAGTACCATTCTTCAATTGCTTGATTTGAAGACCAAGGAAGTAACTTAACTCTCCAATCATGGACATCTCAAACTCATTAGCCATCATCTTTCCAAACTCATCACAAAAGTCTTGATTTGTTGATCCAAATATAATGTCATCAACATAGATTTGCAACACAAATAAATCTTTTCTAATCTTCTTGATGAAAAGAGTGGTGTCAACCTTTCCCATCATGAACCCTTTAGAGAGTAGGAAGTCCCTCAATCTCTCATACCATGGTCTAGGTGCTTGCTTCAAGCCATACAATGCCTTCTTCAACTTGTACACATGGTCAGGCTTCTTGTCATCTTCAAAACCAGGACTTTGCTCAACATATACTTCTTCATTGATGTAACCATTGAGAAATGCACTCTTAACATCCATTTGATAGAGCTTGATGTTGTGGGCACAAGCATAGGCTAGCAAGATTCTTATTGCTTCCAATCTAGCAACCGGGGCATATGTTTCTCCTAAGTCAAGACCTTCAACTTGTGTATAGCCTTGTTCTACCAATCTTGCTTTGTTCCTTACTATTATCCCATCTTGATCTTGCTTGTTTCTAAAGACCCATTTGGTTCCAATCACATTGTGTCCCTTTGGTTTTTCTACTAATTCCCACTCTTGATTTTTTGTGAAATTATTCAATTCTTCATGCATAGCATTCGCCCAATCAACATCCTTCAACGCTTCATCTATCTTCTTTGGTTCAATGGATGACATAAATGAGAAATGCTCACAAAATAAAGCCAATCTTGATCTAGTTTGCACACCACTAGAAATATCACCAATGATAGTGTCCAATGGATGATCCCTTGCAACATTGGTTGGTTGGAGGATTGGAACTTGATTGCTTGCACTTGCTTGATCATTGGGTTGAGATGATGTACTAGCCACTTGATCTTGTTCATTATCATGAGAGCCACTTGTACTAACTTGATTTGTATCATCTTGCACATTTGAGTTAGAGAGCACTTGTACTTGATCATCTTCACCATCATTCACTTGCCTAGGCCTCAATTCACCAACATCCATGTTCTTCATAGCATTTGAAAGTTGAATGCCTCTAACATCTTCCAAGTTCTCATTCTCTACTTGTGAACCCTTGGTTTCATTAAATTCAACATCATGAACTTCCTCAAGAGTACCATTATCCAAATTCCAAACTCTATATGCTTTGCTTGTAGTGGAATAACCAAGTAGGAATCCTTCATCACATTTCTTGTCAAACTTACCCAATCTAGTGCCTTTCTTCAAAATATAGCATTTACAACCAAAGACCCGAAAATATACAATGTTGGGCTTTCTACCATTCAAGAGTTCATATGGTGTCTTCTCTTTTAATGGGTGACAATAGAGACGACTGCTACAATAGCAAGCCATGTTAATAGCTTCGGCCCAAAAAGATTGACTAACATTATACTCACTAAGCATAGACCTTGTCATATCAATGAGTGTTCTATTTTTCCTCTCAACAAGGCCATTTGATTGTGGAGTGTACTTGGCCAAGAATTGATGTCTAATTCCAAATTCATCACACAACTCATCAATTCTAGTGTTCTTGAACTCACTACCATTGTCACTTCTAACTCTCTTGATGGTTGTTTCAAACTCATTGTGAATGCCCTTGACAAATGATTTGAATGTTGCAAACACATCACTTTTGTCTACTAGAAAGAATACCCAAGTGTATCTAGTATAATCATCCACTATCACAAAGTCATATTTGTTACCATTGATGCTAGTGTATTGTGTTGGCCCAAATAAATCCATGTGCAATAACTCAAATGCTTTACGAGTGCTCATCATGCTTTTCTTGGGATGGGTGTTTCCAACTTGTTTTCCGGCTTGACAAGAGCTACAAAGCTTATCCTTCTCAAACACAACATCTTTCAAGCCTCTAACCAAGTCATGCTTAACCAATCTATTCAATTGTTTCATTCCAAAATGACCAAGCCTTCTATGCCATAACCAACCCATGCTAGACTTAGTGAACAAGCATGTAGATAATCTAGCTTCACTAGCATTGAAATCAACCAAGTATAGATTCTCATATCTAAAGCCTTTGAAGATCAAGTTAGAGCCATCTACACTTATGATCTCTACATCATCTACCCCAAATATGCATTTGAATCCAAGATCACACAATTGAGCCATGGATAGCAAATTGAAGTTCAAGCTCTCTACTAGCAACATATTCGATATGCTTATATCATTGGATATTGCAATCTTACCAAGCCCTTTGACCTTGCCTTTGTCATTATCACCAAATGTGATACTATCATAACCATAATTGCCATTGGTGTTGATTGAGTTGAACATTCTTGCATCACCGATCATGTATTGAGTGCACCCACTATCAAGAACCCAATGCCTTCCTTCGGCTTTGTAATTGACCTACAAAAGAAGATCAATTCTTTTTAGGTACCCAAACTTGCTTGGGTCCTTGAAGGTTAGTTACTAAGCTCTTTGGTACCCAAATGGCTTTCTTCTTTGAGCCCATCCATGGTTTATCAATGAACTTAGCCTTCACACCATTTGTACCCTTAGTAAGCACATAAGAAGAATTAATCTTAATTGAGGATGCATTAGCATTTTTACTCTTTGTCGATGCGGGACCCATAGGATACCCCGTAAGGGAGAAAGAAGATCTAGTCTAAATAGAATTCTTCCCATATAATCTTAGTAGTAGTACTATTCAGTAATCCTACTAGGAACTCTCATCATAAACCGACTAGGACTCTGGCCTCCTGACTATATAAAGGAGGACAGGGCTCCTGGGGAACAAGAGAACACTTGATAATCAATCCAACACAAAGGCTAATGCTGACTAGATGTAGGGTTATTACTCGATCCACGATCGAGGGCCTGAACCAGGATAAATTGACTGTCTCTTGCGTTAACCATCGAGTTCTGCATACGTCGAAGCCCGAACAATACTGCCCCGGGTACTCCCGTGGCAAGCTATCGGTGGTAAAACATCGACAGCTGGCGCGCTAGGTAGGGGACTTCGGCGAATTTGCATCCGAAAGCTCGATGGACCTCAACAACATGATCTTCTCAATGAGATCAACTTTCATCTTCGGCTCATGGATCTGCGAGGCGGACAATAATGGCAAGCTCCAAAGTCATCTCCTCGAAGATTCAAAACACCATGAAGACGATTCTATTCCGACGACCATGACAGATCAAATCTCTGGAGGATTCGCGTAGCTCATAGTGTCTGATTCAACTCAGGTTCTGTAGCTTTGCGCATCTGACTCGAATTCGAGCTCCGCATTCGAGTTGGAGTCTTATCCGAGTCCTTTCAGGAAACCGAGTTCTTTTCTGATGGGACTTAAGAATGCGGCCCTGACCTATCAAGAATACAACTCGGAGTACGCACAGAATCCCTTCAAGAAGTCAGATCTTCCTCCACTCAGACTCCTAAACATGGCAACATCTTATTAGGCATAGCTCAGAGAAGTCCTCGATCCAGTACTAAGAATGCCACTAAAGGGAGCTCAGGAAGGTCTCGTCCTGGCTATAACATCTCAAGACTACATCGTTCACTGGCCGGACTCTATTCCTAAGGATAACAGTACCCGACTGGACAACACGACGACAACGGCTATTCTACCCTACCAAGAAGGAGACTCGATCTACGATATCGAGGCATATACTAAAGTCATCAGCAACTCCGACAGTATGAAAACCAATGCCAATAACAGAACAGCTCATGCACGGGAAGTACTCATGGTTCGACGTCCTCAGTCACCATTAAATCCCCCAGAAGCACCCGATGTCAGGTCATCAGATGAATCAGAATCCAACATATCACCCTTTGCCCAGGGCTACGATGGAGAAACTGAGAGTCAGAAACAAGCTAGAGAAAGAAAAAACAAGTTGAAGCAAGGGTGCCAACACCGTGCTAGGCAGCGCAGGGAAGCCTGGATCAGATATAAGTCAGAGTTGGCTGAATACGATAGAAGAAAATCACAACGAGAAGTCGAAGGAAGACGCACGACAAATACGCCTTACGATAAGATTCGAGAAGCATTAGAAGAACTCAGAGCAACTTCACATCCCGGAGAGAAGTATGAACAGCTCCAGGACTTGCTCCGGTCGACGATCCCAAGAATGCATGAAGAGAGAGAGCCCAATCAAGACTACCCGCCAGATCAACAACCCACAGGCAAGAAGATCAAAATCAAAGGAAGTCTGCTTTTGAAAGACTTGGGCCAGGTGGAAGCCATAACGGAGAAAGTAGGAAGGAACATAATCAAGGCCACCAATTTGAACAACCAAGGAAGACCAGGAGTAGGGTGCCTACCCAGACAGCCTCACAGAATTATTCCCATCAAAACAACAGTTGGCCAGAAGGAGGTGCCGAATCCGAATTCAAAGAAGCCAGAACATACGACAGATTCCCCTATTTCGCGAACAGGCTTGCATCGGTACGATTACCTCACAAGTTCAAACCGTCTAACCACTCCAAGTATGATGGCAAAACTGAACCAAGGCAATGGCTTAGAATATATTCACAATCAATTGAACTAGTCGGAGGAGACGATGATATCAAGACCCTGTTCTTTCCCATGGCACTAGAAGCCATGCCCCTCCAATGGTTCGACAAACTAAATCTAGGATCTATCAGAAATTGGGAGGACTTGCAAAGAGGTTTTTGTGAAAATTTTGCAGGAATCATTACACACCCAATCACTCATGCAGAACTAAAAGGACTCAAGCAAAAGGGAGGCAAAAGCCTTAGAAATTACTATCGACGATTCGGCGAACTATGAGCTCAAGTGCATGACATCACCGAACGAGAAGTAATTGAAGCTTTCTCTCATGGAATCATGGTTAGGTGGCAATTTCAAGACTTCTACAAAGAAAATTCAAGAAACAATGAAGAATTTAGATGAACAGTAGAAAAGATGATTACTGCAGAAGAAAAAACATGAGAGAGGTTCCCGGATAGAAGCAACCAGGACAACCCGGACAAGCAAAATCATCAAAATAGCAGACATCAAGAAAGAAAACATAGAGCAGACAATACCGTGGCAATGGCCGACAAATCAAAGAAGTTTTCCAAACCCAGAAGATATGATGACATTGAAAACATACGTTGCCCATTGCACCCTAATGGGAGGCACACCACCAGAAATTGCTACACTTTCAATGATCGATACACAAGAAAAGATAGTAAGGAGAACACCAAAGAGGACAATCAGAAAAAAGATGGAGACAACCACGAGGACAAAGGATTCCAAAAACCCAGGGGAACGGTAGCAGTGATCTTCTCAGGGGCTCCGGATTGCAGAAGCAAACATCAAGAAAAACTAGCACTACGGATTATCATGACAGCAGAACCGGCTACACCAAGATATTTCAATTGGTCACAGTATCCTATCCAATTTACTAGGGAAGACCAATGGACTAGCGTGGGAAACGCAGGCCATTATCCACTGGTTCTAGATCCAACTATTGCTGGTATGACTGTCACCAAAGTACTAATCGATGGGGGAGCCGGACTCAACATCATCTTCTCAGAAACACTAAGGAAGATGGGACTACAACTCGCCGGGATGATCACACCAACAAGCACACCTTTTTATGGAATAGTACCCGGCAAAGCAGCCATGCCGCTCGGACAAATTACTCTACCAGTCACTTTTGGAACACCCTCGAACTACCGTACAGAATTCATCAAATTTGAGGTGGCGGACTTTGAGTCATCGTACCACGCAATTCTTAGACGACCGGCACTAGCAAAATTCATGGCGATACCGCATTACCCGTATTTGCTGCTCAAGATGCCAGGACCTAATGGAGTACTTTCCCTTCGAAGTGACTTGAAACGCGCTTTTGACTGCGATGTTCAAGCAATCCAGATTGCAGCCAGAGCACAAGATGACCAAAGTAGAAGAGAAATAGCCACCGTTGCTGCAGAAATAAACCCAGAGGAGCTAGAGATACCGGCTAAAAAGCCCAGCATCATCACACCACCAAAAGAAGCCGACGTCAAACAAATCGACCTAGGCACTGGTGATGCCTCAAAAACAACAATCATCAGCACCCACCTCTCGGCAAAATAGGAATTTGCGCTCACCAACTTTCTTTGGGACAACAAAGATATATTCGCTTGGAAACCGGCCGACATGTCAGGTGTCCCAAGGGAGTTGGCTGAGCACGGAATCGATGTGAATGAAGGCTCTAAGCCTGTAAAACAACGGCTACGACGATTCTCACCCGACAAAAAGGTAGCAATTAAAAAGGAAATCACAAAACTGATGGCAGCCGAATTCATCAGAGAAATCCTTCATCCAGACTGGCTAGCAAACCCGGTCCTTGTGTAGAAGAAGAACACGGACGAGTGGCGCATGTGCGTCGACTACATAGATCTCAACAAACATTGCCCAAAAGATCCGTTCGGGCTACCACGCATTGACCAGATAGTTGACTCAACAACAGGGTCTACACTATTATCCTTTCTCGATTGCTATTCAGGGTATCACCAGATCGCATTAAAAGAACAAGACCAGGGCAAGACGTCTTTCATTACTCCATTTGGTGCTTACTGTTACAAGACCATGTCGTTTGGACTAAAGAATGCTGGCGCCACATACCAAAGAGCCATCCAAACTTGCCTTGGGGATCAATCGGCAAAAATGTGGAGGCATACGTGGATGACGTAGTGGTGAAAACAAAGAACCCGGACACTCTGATTGAAGATTTAAATCAACCTTCAAAAACTTGAAGAGATGGAGATGGAAGTTGAACCCAAATAAATGTATATTCGGAGTTCCCTTAGGACAACTACTTAGATTTTTGGTCAGTCAGCGCGGGATTGAAGCCAGCACCAAGCAAATTCGAGCTATAATAGAAATGGGCCCACCTAGAAACATCAAAGATGTGCAAAAGCTAACGGGCTGCATGGCGGCACTCAATCGTTTCATTTCAAGGCTCAGTGAAAAAGGACTACCTTTCTTTAAACTACTAAAGAAGACAGATAAGTTCGAATGGACAGAAGAAGCCAATGAAGCTTTCAAGAAACTTAAGGCATACCTCACATCCTCACCAATTCTCACACCCCCAAGGAAAGACAAAGATATGATGCTATACATTGCGGCGACTACTACTGTGGTCAGCATGGCAATAGTCATAGAAAGAGAAGAAGAAGGATGCGTGTATAAAGTACAATGACCCATATACTACATCAGCAAAGTATTATCTGAATCAAAAATACAGTACCCGCATGTGCAAAAACTACTCTACGCCCTATTGACCACTTCACGCAAGCTTCACCACTATTTTGAAAGCCACCAGATCATAGTGGTGACAGACTTCCCGCTCGGAGACATCTTATACAACAGAGATGCGACGGGACGCATATCAAAGTGGGCAGTTGAACTCGAAGCTCTTAACATCGATTTCACCCCGCAGAAAGCAATTAAATCTCAAGCCCTTGCCGATTTTGTGGCTGAGTGGACAGAGATTCAACAGCCTTTATCAGATACAATCCTTGACCACTGGAAGATGTACTTTGATGGGTCACTCAAACTAGGCAGAGCCGGTGCAGGCATTCTCCTTATTTCTCTAGAAGGAAAACAACTCAAGTATGTCCTTCAGATATTATGGCAAGCTACAAATAACGAAGCAGAATATGAAGCCCTCATCCACGGGCTATGAGTGGTAATTACCCTCGGAATAAAGAGATTACTCGTATACGGTGACTCAGCAGTAGTCATCAACCAAGTCAACAAAATTGGGATTGCACCAACAAAAACATGGGGGCTTACTGTGCTGAAATACGGAAACTTGAAAAACATTTCCAAGGATTAGAAATTCTACACATCCTGCATGATTCCAACATTGCAGCAGATGTCCTCGCCAAGCTCTTATTAGACAGAGCGAAGGTTCCACCCGGCGTATTCATAGAAGAGCTATCAATTCCCTCTATCAAACAACCCGGTGAAACAACCCATGAAATTCAGGCTAAAGGCGTTCATATCTTGGTAATCAACACTTCATGGAGCCAAGTTTTCATCGACTATATCAAAGAAAATAAATTGCCAGCAGATAAAGCAGAAGCCACCCAAGTTGTTCGTAGAAGCAAAAACTACGTTCTAGTAGGAGATAGACTTTACAGAAGAGCAGCATCATCAAGAGTACTCCTAAAATGTGTCTCATTTGAAGAAGGCAAAGAGATCCTAGACAAAATACACTCAGGTTGCTGTGGAAATCATGCCGCTTCAAGAACACTGGTTGGCAAAGCATTTCGCACCAGATTCTACTGGCCAACCGCTTTAAAAGACGCAGAAGAATTTATCAAAAAATGCAAAGGTTGCCAAATGTTTGCAAGACAAGCCCATGTGCCAGCTCACAATCTTATCTGCATCCCACCCACTTGGCCTTTTTCGTGCTAGGGGCTGGATCAAGTAGGACCTCTGAAGAAAGCAAAAGGCAGCTTCGAGTACATCTTTGTAGCAATCGACAAGTTCACCAAGTGGATCGAATACAAACCACTCGCGAAATACGGCGCAGCCAAAGCAGTCGAGTTCATCCAAGACATTATGCACCGCTTCGGCATGCCCAATCGAATCATCACAGATCTAGGCTCCCCCTTCATAGCTACAGAATTCAAAAGCTGGGCACAAGACTGTGGTTTTAGTATAGACTACGCATCTGTTGCACATCTAGAAGCCAACGGACAAGTAGAAAGGACTAATGGACTCATACTAGCTGGATTAAAACCAAGGTTATACGAAGAACTAGTGGACTATGGGTCCAAATGGATTGAAGAATTACCTAAAGTAGTATGGGGGCTACGAACACAAATAAGCAGAGCAACATGCTACTCACCCTTCTTCCTAGTTTACGGGTCAGAAGCCATACTGCCTGCCGATTTGATCTGGACATCACCAAAGATAGAACAATACGATGAAGGAGAAGCAGAACACACAAGAAGATTAGAACTCGACAACTCAGAAGAAGTCAGAGTAAATGCTACCCTCCAATCAGCCAGATACCTACAAGGTTTAAGACGACACTACAACAAGAGTACCCATCCTCGATCATTACAAGTCGGAGACTTAGTGCTAAGAAGGATACAAAAAACTGATGGACGACATAAGCTACTCAGTCCATGGGAAGGTCCGTTCATTGTCACAAAAGTCACCGGACCAGGCACATACAAGTTAATAACCGAAGATGGAAGAAAAGTCAACAATACATGGCACATCAGCCAGCTAAGAAGATTCTATGCATGAAAACAACTCAAAGGAGAGTACATGTACAAAGCACAAGAGATCAACGTTCATGACCTATAAAGATGTTGTTCCTCGACAAAATGTGTATTATGGCTTATCAAACGATCATAATCAATAAAGATGGTTTTTCGACAACATATGTCTTATGATGACTAAGCCCCGAGTTGTATCCAAAAGAGCAAAATGGCTGAAACATGCCTAAGCCTACCGACCGAGAGCAAAATAGCTGAAAAGATGCTTGAGCCCGCCGATGAGGGTAGCTAATAAGCTAACACCCAAACAAAAGAGCAAAATGGCTGAAACATGCCTGAGCCTACAGGCCAAGAGCAAAATAGCTGAAAAGACGCTTGAGCTCGCCGATGAGGGTAGCTAATAAGCTAACACCCGAAACAAAAAGCAAAATGGCTGAAAACATGCCTGAGCATCTCGGCCAAGAGCAAAATAGCTGAAAAGACGCTTGAGCCCGCCGATGAGGGTAGCTAAAAAGCTAACACCCAAAACAAAAAGCAAAATGGCTGAAAATACGCCTGAGCATCCTGGCAGAGAGTAAAATAGCTGAAAAGACGCTTGGGCCCGCCGATGAGGGTAGCTAAAAGCTAACACCTAAAACTAGTCGACCGAAATTAAGCTTAAAAAGACCCTCCAGCTCTTCGTTCCGAAAAGCAAGAGGCTCGGGGGCTCATCCAGATAGGAATACTTTTTCCTCAGAAAAGCACAAGCGCCACTCAAGAAAGCACTCGGATGCCGAAGTTTGTCAAGGCAACATTCTATGCCGAGTCATTTTTACATAGCACAGACAAAAGGTTGTCAACACAAAGATCTACATCTAACAAGTCATAGCGTGGACAAAGCACTCGACGGATCACAAAAGAGGAAGAAAAGAAAAGTACTCGACAAATCAAGGGATTTTGTCAGGATAACGCACAGAGTTGTTTACAGGGCAGAGACGAAAATGGGACAAAGTACTCAACAAGTCAAGTAACTTCGACCACACCCGGGCAAAGAATACATCAACAAAAATAAAGAATCTTCATTTGAAGAGGAGTGTAATATTACAAGAGGCTGGTCAATTGGATCAGGCATTGTCATCAGGAAGGGAAATATCAATATTAAGACTATCTACAACCCTACTGGCTAAACCTTCGACCTCAGGCTCCATCCTCTCAACGACATCAAGGTATTCTTGGCTATCAGCTTCCTCTGCTATCTTGGATAGAGGCGCCTCTAGAGCAAGGACCCGGACCTGGGCCAGCACATTCTTGGTACATACTTGAGCGCACTTCTTCGTGAACTCTTGGAAACGAGTCGGAATCCAAGGAATGAGCTAAGCCCAAGATTGCCCGTCATCCGCTGGAGTCCGGAGTACATCAGCTACTGAACGAAAGGATTTCCACAAAACATTCCAATTTTTAGTAGCCGTCGCCAGCTTCCTAGATAAGTCTTCAATAGTTTTTTGGGTCTACACAAGATCTTTATCAGCTCCACGCCTGATCAACTTAGCAAGTGCAAGTTCTTCTTCAGCATGAGTAATTACCTCCTTAGCCTTGTTATGACTTGTACGAACAAGAGTCTTCATTTCATCAATGCCCTTCGAGAGCTTTTTTCCTTCAACTCAGAGAGCTAGATAAGACACCAAACAACAAGTCAGCAGGAGGGAAAGGATTGAATACTGAAAGAAACAGAGAGAACCCGGAATACCTTTACATTCTTTCTTCATGGCTTCCAAGCTCTTCATGGCCTCCGAGTTCTTTGAGGCCTCCTGGATAGCAACATCTTTCTGTTTCTCCAACTCCTGGGCAATAGTGTCTCTCTATTTCTCTACCTCTACCACCTGGGCATAGAGGGCTTTTTACTCTTTTTGATGCGACTTACGCTCAGTCTCCAACTCGGCCCGGAGGAGTTCAAGGTTAGTCTTTAGAGAACTTACCTCGGAGGACAACTTCTTCTCGGTTTCAGACAAAAAGAAGAAGCCGATATGGTCATGAGAGAAAGTCTAAACAATTAAAGATAAAGAAAAATAAGGCGTAAGGACGAAGGCAAAACAAATGGCCTAAGAAAGAATTTTAGAAAAACTTACATGAAGCTTCTCCCCGAAAGAAGTCGCAGAGGACGCCAAGCTCCCCCAGGCTATGGTCAGCTCCGATAGTCGATGGGTGGCATCGAACTGTTGCACCACGTCATCGGTAAAAGAGGGACCGCCGGAAGCAAGAGAAGGGGAAGGAGAGGCCGGCTGGGGCGAAGAAGAAACGACCAAAGCAACCTCCTAAGAAGCCGAAGCCAATCCCTCAGAAGGACCCGACGCGACGGCCACAGTCACCTCTGGGGCAGCCAAGTCCGCAACTTCGCCAGGTAGCTCCGAAGCCCCCGCAGCAACTTCACCAATAGTATGTTGCGAGTCCTGAGGCTCGGAACTCAATGGCACGGTGGAAGGCTGAGAAGAAGTCGATGAAGAAACGAGAGAAGACGAAAGACTGAAAATTGATAAAAGAAATCACCGATGAGAACTAGAAGAAGGAAGACAGAGGCAAAAGGATGAAACCAGAATCTACTCACCCAGCCACTTTCTTCTTCATGAAGCCAAAAGAAGGCCTCGCATGGGGGACCACAACGGCGAAAACGTCCCCGCCACCCGACGACGGGAGCGGGATAGCAGATACCAGAGCCACAGAAGAAGCCGGGGCTGGAGCCATGGAAGAACTCTACACTAGAGGAGTGGTAGAGCTCGGTACCGAGGCTACCAAAGAACTCAACACCAGAGCTTCAGGAGAAGTCAGCGTGGGAGCCTCAGAAGAACTCGTACCCGACGTCCGGTTACTTCAAAAAGTTCAAGACTAAAAGCCAAGACAAAGAAGAGAAATTCAATGCAATAGGAATATGAAAACAACTCACCGCCGCATGATGAGGGGTACTTCATCATCCTCCTCTCCCTCAACCAAGGAAACCAGAGCACCTGCTGAAAAAAGAATAAAAGTACTCGGTTCAAGAGAAAAATAGGAAAACAAAGGAACAAAGAGTATTAAATGTGCTCACCTAAGAGCATTCTAGCAACAACTGGAGTACCTGAGAGAGTACTTGGTTTGCGAGGCTTCTTGGAGACAGGCAGGCCAGATGAAGACCCATCTGTTCGCCCCCTCTTTGGGACACTACAAGGACCGCGAGGGACTAGACAAGGAACATATTCTTCATATACATCAACAAATCCGGAAGAAACTCCAGGAAGCGCTGTGGAGGTTGGGGACTTACTAGTTGCAGAAGTCCCAGCAAGTTTATCCCTAGTCTCCGCCACGGTAGGGAGAACATCAAGAGGGATTGGGTCAACAAAGTTCCGCCCAAGCTCCTATGAAAAAGGATAAAATAGCAAGACAAGGAAAAGCTAAGCAAAAATGGATGCAGCAAGAGTACATAAAGTACCCAAACAAAGAGATAAACAACTCACAGCTAGGGGCGGGTTGTTGGTAGAGAACTCAGAGATAGCAGGAGGAATAATGCTCACTCCTTTTAGCATCTTCTGGAGACGCTCGAGTACCTCCTCATCGGTCAGCTCAAGAGCTGGGACCATGCGTGAAGGATCCTCGGCCCCAGAATACTCGAAAC